>NC_052146.1:91023678-91281178 GCF_902713615.1 Scyliorhinus canicula
TTGGGAGGGAGCAGCGCCTTACCGTATCTGGGTGTATGAAGCTGTCTGTGCTCCTGGAGTCGAAAAGGCAGGCCATCTCGTGCCCGTTGATCCAGATGGTCATCGTAGATTCTGTGAGGTGATGAGGCCGGGACTGGTCGAGCGTGATGGAGGCGAGCTTCGGAGGGTGATGGGTAGGCCGGTCGGAGATAGCGGAGTCCAGTGTACGACTGGGTGAGCAGGGCCCCCAGGATGCTGCGGAGTGGTCCTAAGGTGGCGGCCACCATGGGTCGCGCGTGGAGGGTGGAGTACAAGATGGCGTCAAAGATGGTGGCCCCCATGGGTCGCGCGTGACGGGCGAAATCGAAGATGGCGGCACCCATGGGTCGCACATGGCGGGTGGCGACAGGCAGCACTGCTGGGCCTAGGAGTTTTAGGGAGAGATCGGGCCTGGCAGGCTTTCGCAAAGTGGCCCTTCCTACCGCACCCATTGCAAGTCGCATTCCATGCAGGGCAGCGTTGTCTGGTGTGCTTACCCTGGCCCAAAAATGGCACTTTGGTCTTCCAGCGTTGGCGGGCTGCTGTGCGGCACAGGCTTGCGCCTCACTCAAATCGGATGATGGCGGCGCCCACAAGGTCCACGAGGGTGCCGTGTGGTCGGAGGTGTAGGCTTCCATGTTCTGGAAGGCCACCTCCAGCGAGTTTGAGAGCTGCATTGTGAAGTTAAAACTCACCACTATTCTTAGAATTCCCCCTATACCAAAAAAAGGGTCGATATTCTAAATGGTGAACAGAGATTCTCACTCCCTGACTCCGATGCAGGGTTTGGTGGGTGCTATTCAGGTCAAACTATATTTTCATGTTATCCCCTGGTATAACCCATACCTTCACCGAAAAATGTTACCTACTTACCCCTTAGTAGCATCGATGTCCTGGGTCCTGCGTTGTTAAGTAAGTAAAGTAGGCTAATAACCACTGTTTCAGGTTAAAACATTTTAGTTATTTTATTATTATTTTTTTTAAAGCTGTAAACACTTTCTTTACAGAAAGGTAAAAAGATCTTGGGCGCAATCCTCCGGAATTACGAAAAATCGGAGAATAGCGGGCGGCGTAAATTTTTACGGACACGCTGGTCCGACGCCCTCCCTCTATTCTCCCCCCCCCCACGCCTGCCCCCCGACACGAATCGCTGCTCGCCGTTTTTTTACGGCGAGCAGCGATTCACCCCTGGCCGATGGGCCGATTTCCAAGGCCTTTACGGCCGTTTTTATGAACGTAAAACACACCTGGTCTGACCGTTCGTAAAAACGGCCGTAAAATCCCGATCTGGGGAACCATGGCACCGATTGGCACGGCCGTACCATGGCCGTGCCAAGGGTGCATTGGGCCCGCGATCGGTGGGCACCAATCGCGGGCAGCGGGTACTTAACCCGCGCACTCTTTCTCCCTCCACCGCCCCGCTAGATCCATTCGCGGGGCGGCTGAGGGGCATACCGGCCCGCGCATGCGCGGGTTTCACGCATATGCGTGATGACGTCATCCGCGCATACGCTTAATTCGTTAAGCCCGCGATGCCGGAGTTCGCGGCCGCGCGATGCTAGCCCCGACCGGGGAGTAGAAACGGTTCCCGGTCGGGGGGGCGGAGGATGGCGTCAAACGCGCCCGTTTTTGACGCCAGCTTCCCGATTTTTCGTAACTCGGGAGAATCGCACACCTTGCTTCTAGATCCTTCCTGTTGGTTGAAGGGACCTTCAGGCCCACCTTGCCAATCAATCTTCTTTAAAGTCTGGTCTCCTTGAGATGTATTCGCTGGTGAACTCGGTTGCTGTGTCCTATCCTTCCCATGTACCGAGCTGTGAGAGCTGGCTCTGCTGACTGTCCCCTTTCTTCGGGTTTATATTCTCTTTCGAAGAGTTATTAAGTTTTAACGACTTTATTGTAAATGAGCTTGTTTCACTTTGATTGTTAAAATGTATCTTTGATGTTAACATTTTAATACAACTAATTATTCATTTTGGGCATAACGTCACCTCTCAGATCTGATTAAAAAATGCTTTGGTTTCAATAGGTGTTACTTTTATTTCTGATTTCGAATTGTTTAATTTTCCAATTGTCCCCAGCTCATAACTTTGCCTTTGATTTTGACTTTAAATTATGTTTCTTGTAGACAGGTCGTTTCCAATTTTCTTTTAATTGACTTGATGTTAGTAGAATTTTACACTTAGAATTGACACCAAATTCGACTGAGCATCATTCATCCTTTCCAGCTGTTTACTAAGAGAGTTCATTTCAATTAAGGTGTGAAACTTTGCTTTTAGCTTTATGCTAAAATTTAACTTGGTTATGACTTGAAAGACCTGCCTGTTTTAAACATTCGTCACTTAATTCAATTGAAACTCTCATCCATGCCTTTCCAGATACTTCCTGAGATAGTTACTTTCAATAAAGGTGTGAGCCATTGTTTTAGCTTAATACATGGATCCTGTGTGTTTGCTAAGCCTGCTTGTGAGAAAGAATCTGCATTTTATAATCCTGCTCTTTGCAGCTGCTATTAATCTTTTGTGGGATCTTTCCCTGTATCCTCTCATGTTTCTCTCAGACCAGATATTGCCAGACTTCCATGTTTCAAATGACACATTTTTCTGTATTTTCAAGAACAACTGTCTCTGGGAGGCCGAGTGTACCCCCTTCTAGCAATCGCTGGCGGATGTAGTTTGATATAATGCCTGCGACATAGGCGTCCCTGATCAACAGCTCCGTGTGTTGTGTAGCCGTCACTGCCTGCCAAGCACAGTACCGGTCGAGTACCCGCAAGGCACGCAGGAATTCGGCTTGTGATTCCCCAGGGCATTGTCGCCTCGTGGCAAGAAGGTGCCTAGCTTACACCTTGTTTACAGACTTTACATATTGTCCCTTCAGCAGCATCATCGCCTCCATATACGAGGGGGCGTCCCTGATGAGAAGGAAAACTTGTGGGCTCACCCGTGCGTTAAGTATCTGCTGCTTTTGGAGGTCGGTGAAGTCTTTGGTGGAGGATCCGAGGTACGCTTCGAAGCAGCTTAGCCAGTGCTCGAATGTTGCAGTGGCGTCGGCTGCCTGTGGATCCAGCTCCAGGCGATCAACCTTGAGTGATGAATTCATCTTAGAAGTTTAGCTTATTAAATTGATGTGCCATCAATGAACACAAGATGAGTAGTGAACGTAACTGAGGCTTTAATAAGCTAAACAGAAAGCCTCCTGGCCTCTGACCCAAACTGGGGCAGAGGTGGAGACCAGCCACCTTTATACAGACCCCAAGGGGATGCGGAACCATCAGGCAGTGGTGTACCACAATACATGTAATACAGTAGCAGTTTACCACAATATACATATTATATACTACAGTGGTTTACCACAGCGGCGAATGTGGAGCAGGTGCGGAGCTGGGTTAGAGGGGTTGATTCCCAGTGGGTCAGACTAGAGGAGAGTTTGTGCAGTGGGTCAGGACTGAAAGCATTAGCAACAGCGCCACTCCCGATGGCCCCGGGAAATACTCAGGGAATACGGTAATAATAGCTTCATTGAGAATTTGGAGGCAGTTTCGCCAACACTTCTGGTTGGGGGCAGGGTCAAGGGAAATGCCGATTCGGAGGAACCACAGATTTGAGCCAGGGAAGTGGGATGGAAATTTTTGGAGATGGGAGGAGAAGGGGTTAAGACACTAAAAGATTTGTTTCTCAGGGGTCGATTTGCAGGACTGAAGGAGCTGGAAGCGAAGTAAGGGCTGGAGCAGGGGGAAATGTTTAGATACATGCAGGTTCGAGATTTTGCCAGAAAGGAGATACAGAGCTTCCTGGTGGAGCCGGCCTCCACATTGGTGGAGGAGGTGCTGACGACAGGGGGACTGGAGTAGGGGGTAGTGCCAGCGGTTTACGGAGCTATTTTGGAAGAGGAGAAGGCACCACTGGAAGGGATCAAAGCAAAGTGGGAGGAAGAGTTCGGAGAAGATATGGAGGAGTTCTGGTGTGAGGTGCTCCGGAGAGTGAATGCCTCCACCTCGTGCGTGAGGTTGGGCCTGATACAGCTGAAGGTGGTAAACAGAGCACACCTCACGAGGGCGAGGATGAGCCGATTCTTTGAAGGAGTAGAAGTTGTGTGTGAACGTTGCGGGGGGTGGGGGCGGGGGAGGGGCCCACTAATCACGTTCATATGTTTTGGTCCTGTCCAAAGCTAGAGGATTACTGGAAGGAGGTCTTAAGGGTAATTTCCAAGGTGATGCACGTGAAACTGGACCCAGGCCCCCGGGAGGCCATATTCGGGGTGTCGGACCAGCCAGGATTGGAAACGGGTGCGGAGGCAGATGTTGTAGCCTTCGCCTCGTTGATCGCCCAAAGGCGGATCCTAATAGGCTGGAGAGCAACCTCTCCATCCTGTGCCCTGGCGTGGCGGGGGGACCTGTTGGAATTCTTGACTCTTGAGAAGGTTACGTTTGAACTGAGGGGAAGGATGGAGGGGTTCTACAATTCATGGGCATTATTCATTATGCACTTTCAAGAACTGGATAACATCGAACATTAGGGCGGGTGGGTGGGACGGTTGGGGGGAGCGGGGCTGTGTGTGTGCTAATGGCGACTATGGGTGATGCAGGAATTTCTGGATGGGTTGGAGTACCCGAGGCTAGGGGAGGGGGACAGGGCTACATGAGAAGGAGCGATAGTGGAGCAGGTGATAAAGGATGTGATTGGGAGGATGCAGTCAGGGAAGGTGGCAGGGCCGGATGGGTTTCCGGTGGAATGTTATAAAAAAATGCAAGGACAAGCTGGCACCCCTGATGGTGGGGATGTTTGAAGAGGTGACAGGGAAGGGGTGTTGCCACAAACTTTGGGGCAGGCGCCTTTTTCCCTGTTGTGAAAAAAAGATAAGGATCCGACGGAGTGTGGGTCGTATAGGCCCATAGCACTTCTGAATGTGGACGCAAAAATATTGGCAAAGGTGCTGGTGAGTAGGCTGGAGGAGTACCTCCCGAAGGTGATAGGTGAAGATCAAACAGGGTTCTTGAAAGGGAGGCAGCTCTTTTCAAACGTTAGAAGGGTATTGAACATCGTTATGGCACTGACAGAGGGGAATAAAACAGAGGTGGGTGTGGCATTGGACGCTGAGAAGGCATTTGGCCGGGTAGAATGGGGGTACTTGATTTCAGTTTTGGAGCGGTTTGGGGTTGGACCAAGATTTTTGAACTGGGTAAAGCTATTACATAAGGAGCCAAGGGCGTGTGTCCGCACAAACATCATCAGATCGAGATACTTTTCTCTCCACCGTGGGACTAGGCAGGGATGTCCTATGTCCCCCCTGCTGTTTGCACTCGCGATTGAGCCGTTGGCCATCGCATTAAGAAGTTCGGGGGTGTGGAAAGGAATAGTGCTGGGGGGGGGGGGGGGGTGGAGCATAGGGTGTCCTTATATGCTGATGACTTGTGTTATATGTGTCGGAACCGAGTGTGTCGATAGGGGGAATATTGGAGCTGCTGCAAGTGTTTGGTTCTTTCTTGGGGTACAAACTAAATCTATACAAGAGTGAGTATTTTGTGGTGTCTCAGCTGGGGGTGGGTGAAGGGGTGGGGGGGGGGGGGGGTTACCATTCCATAGGGCAGGGACTCACTTTAGGTACCTGGGGGTGCAGGTTGCCCGGGAGTGGGGGGGGGGGGGGGGGGGGGGTGCTCCGCAGGTACAACATTTCTAATTTGGTGGGGAGAGTGAAAGCTGATTTGGCAAGGTGGGATGGTCTTCCTCTGTCACTGGCGGATTGGGTACAGGCAGTTAAAATGAACGTGTTGCTGCGATTTCTGTTTATCTTTCAATGCCTACCGATTTTCCTGCCAAAGGCTTTTTTCAGGGAGATTGAGGGAAGGATTATGTCATTCATATGGGGAGGGAAGGAAGCCAGAGTTAGAAAGGTGCTGCTACAGAGGGGAAAGCAGGCGGGGGTTTGGGTCTTCCGAACCTGATGTATTACTACTGGGCGGCGAATGTGGAGGAAGTGCAGAGCTGGGTCAGAGGGGTTGATTCCCAGTGGGTCAGAATGGGGGAGAGTTTGTGCAGGTGGTTGGGATTGAAAGCACTAGCAATAGCGCCGCTCCCGACAGCCCCAGGAGATACTCAGGGAGTCCGGTAATAATAGCTTCATTGAGAATTTGGAGGCAGTTTCGCCAACACTTTGGGTTGGGGGCAGGGTCAAGGGAAATGCCAAATCGGGGGAACCACAGATTTGAGCCAGGGAGGTGGGATGGAAATTTTCGGAGATGGGATTAAGACACTAAAAGATTTGTTTCTTAGGGGTCAATTTGCAGGACTGAAGGAGCTGGAAGCGAAGTAAGGGCTGGAGCAGGGGGAAACATGCAGGTTCGAGATTTTGCCAGAAAGGAGATACAGAGCTTCCTGGGGGAGCCGGCCTCCACATTGCTGGAGGAGGTGTTGACGACCGGAGGACTGGAGAAGGGGGTAGTGTCGGCGGTTTACGGAGCTATTTTGGAAGAGGAGAAGGCACCACTGGAGTGATCAAAGCAAAGTGGGAGGAAGAGTTGGGAGAGGATATGGAGGAGGGGTTCTGGTGTGAGGTGCCTCCACCTTGTGCGCGAGGTTGGGGCTGATACATCTGAAGGTGGTATACAGAGCACACCTCACGAGGGCGAGGATGAGCCGATTCTTTGATGGGGTGGAAGATGTGTGTGAATGTTTTGGGGGGTGGGGGCCCGCTAATCACGTTCATATGTTTTGGTCCTGTCCAAAGCTACAGGATTACTGGAAGGAGGTTTTTTGGGTAATTTCTAAAGTGGTGCAGGTGAAACTGGACCCAGGCCCCCGGGAGGCCATATTCATGGTGTCAGACCAGCCAGGGTTGGAAATGGGTGTGGAGGCAGATATCATAGCCTTCACCTCGCTGATCGGCCGAAGGCGGATCCTGTTGGGATGGAGAGCAGCCTCTCCACCCTGTGCCATGCTGTGGCAGGGGGGCCTGTTGGAATTCTTGACTCTTGAGAAGGTTAAGTTTGAACAGAGGGGAAGGATGGAGGGGTTCTACAATTCGTGGGCATTATTCATTATGCACTTTCAAGAACTGGATAACATCGAACATTAGTTGGGGGTTTGGGTGGGAGGGTTGTGGGGAGGAGCAGCGTGTGTTAATGGTGACTATGGGTAATCCCTGATTCCTTTTTGTCATTTGTTTGTGTGAACATGCGGGCTAATGTTTGGGGTTTTGTGGGAGGATGGGATCGTTGTTTTTGATGTGGGGATTGACATATTTGTTACTGATTATTGTTTATTGTTGGTCGGTGTAAATTTGGGAGAAAATGTGAAAAAGGAGGAGAATAAAAAATATTTTTAAAAAGAGATATGTGCTTCTCTAGTTTCAGACCAGAGATATTTCCCTTGGCCTTGCAAGCGGAGAGACCTGAGACGCACAAGTACTCTGCAATGTTGATGCAAGCTCCTACTAAGCAGTGGAATGATCAGGCCTGCAGTGAAGAAAGTGTTCAGGAACAACTTTCTTTCTCAAAAGCATAAAAAAATTGCCTAAAATAAACAAGCGAGTTAAGTAATTGGAAAGTATGACTAAAAACCTACCAAAAAACCAGAACTTACTTTGGAGAAATGTATGAGTGATCAGGAACTAGAGTTCGACCTGTTATTTGTGCACTGTGAAGACTTGAAAGACATAAATGGAGCAGATTGTATTCCAATTTTAAGTATGAAAGCTAGCAAATTAACTCTAATAGCCCACACATACATAAAAACTTGCAGCCTTAAACAGACAGTTGGCCAGAGCAGACTAGATCCCTCTTTGCATCTGCTGTAGGCGGGAAATGGACTGCAAAATTTAAATGATGCACAACGGTTAAAATTGCCAAAGGCCTCCTGTTGATGGCTGGGCCCGGGAACTAGCGCGTCTGAGCAACGTTTAGCCCAAAATCCATTCTGAATGAAAATATTCCACCTGTATCTGAGCCTAATATATGTTGTGAAGGAATCTTACCTGGGACATTACTTTCCAATAGTATCACTTTGCTACTGCAATATGTAACTGGTTGTGAAACAATTTCGAACATTCTGAGCATCTGATAAGGCACAATGTAAGTGGAAAGTCTTCCACTGGAAGGAAGATTACTGCTTTTCCCTTACTTAGTGCAGTCTAATGTAAATGGTAGTCACTACCATTCTGCACGATGTGTTATTAAATCCTTGGCCATAATTTATTTTCTGTGGGAAGATTTTTCTGTGGGAAGATTTTCCAGTGATTCTGCAGAGATTTGCTGAGTACGTGTTGCTTATAGTGCTGACCTTTACTTGAGCGTATTGCATGAAAGGGAAACGTTCACACACACGCACACATGGACATAACACACAGAAGACATGGGCACGTCATACAGTCAGGCTATGGTCTTCTGGGATCTCACAAGTTTAAAGGTGTATGTGATTTAATTGGACCTATAGGTTTCTCAACCTGTTAGATTTCACCCTTCTAGAAAATCATCCCCAAGGTTATGGCTAGAACATCATCTGGTTGTTTTTAATGGATGTAATGCTTGTCTTCTTCAACTATGAACCCTTCTCTGAACATAGGAACAGGAGTAGACCATTCAGCCCCTCTAGCCTGTCCCGTTATTCAATGAGATCATGGCTGATCTATGGCCTAACCTCATATACGGCGGCACAGTTTTTAGCACTTCTGCCTCACAGCACCAGGGACCAGGTTCAATTCCAGCCTTGGGCAACTGTCTGTGTGGAGTTTGTACATTCTCCATTTGACTGCGTGGGATGCCTCTGGGTGGTCTGGTTTCCTCCCATAGCCCAAAGTTGTACTGGTTAGGTGGCTTGGCCATGATAAATTGTCCCTTCATGCCCAAACGTTGAGTTGGGGTTACTGGGTTACAGGGAGAGGGTCGGGCGTGGGCCAATAGGGTGCTCTTTCAGAGACTCAGTGCAGACTCGATGGGCCGTATGGCCTCCTTCTGCACTGTCGGGATTCTATGATACCTGCCTTTGGCCCATATACCTTAATATTTTTGCTTAACAAAAATCTATCTCAGATATAAAATTAACAACTAATCTAGCATTGATTGCTGTTTGTGGGAGAGAGTTTCAAACTTCTACCACCCGTTGTGTGTAAAAGTGCTTCCTAACATCTCTCCTGAACGGTCTGGCCTTAATTTATAGACTCTGCAATACATTCAACCTTAACTCTGTCCTCCAGATCCCTGCAGTGCATTTTCCTGCTCTATCTGAGAGGAATGTTTGAAGTTTATTTTATTCTGTTAATTTTTAAATTTATATTGATCTTGTCGATCCATTAAATAGCTCATTCAAACGGAAGGCAGAATGGATTGAAACCCTCCTTTGCTATGATCTATCTCTTGCATATAGAGTGCACTTGTCACTTTTCTTGTACACTTTATGTCACATTCTTTCCTGAGTTTTAAGAGTACTTGAGAAATATGGAAACATGGTAAGTTTGTGGCACAGAATGAGGCCATTTGGCCCATAATATCTGTGTGGAATGAAAAAGATACTTTCCAAGTCATGGTCTGTTACCTTGTAGGTTACTGTTTTTCAAGTGCATATCCAAGTGTTCTTTAAATATGATGAGGGTTTCTGCTTCTCCCACCCTTTCAGGCAGGCAATTCTAGATCCTCTAATCCTTCCAGCAATTTAAATGTATGTCCCCATGTTATTGACCTCTCTGCCAATGGAAATGAAGCCCTCCTGTCTACTCTGTCCAGGTCCCTCATCATTTTATACACCTCCAATACATCTCTCTCCAGTCGCTTTTGCTCCAAAGAAAACTACTCCAGCTAATCCAATTTTCCCCATTGATAACATTCTCTTTTTCTAATATCGTCTTACTCAATAGGCAATGCAGCAGAGTTTCAGCTTTGTTTAAAGGTGTGAATGTGTGATCACTCACAGACTGTTTCACTGAGTTCCAAGTTCCAAGGGGTAGTCTCTCCACAGATTGACAACTGATTCAAGAACAATTTCAAAATAGAATGGCACGTCTCAAATTGTCTCCAGGTTATCTTTCTGAGCCTTGAATGATGAGGAGAAATTCTTGTTTTGTCAAACAGGATCTTGGTAAATTACTTTTGACATCCGGATTGACGGGAAGGACTTTAGCATTTGGAGTTGAGACGGAATATATTAATCAGCAGAAAGTGTTCCATCTGGGACATTAACATGAAGATATTACATAAGACTAACAGAGCAGAAAGTGGCCATTTGGCCCAACCACTTCATGTTAGTATTTATGGTCCACACAAATTTCCTCCTCCTTCTTTTAACTCTATCTGCATATCCTTCTGTTCTTTTCTCCCTTATCTATTTACAGAGGTGATCTACAACAAGTCACACCACGCCTTGGGCACAGTACCATGACCAATGTGGGGGGGGGGGGGGGGGGGGTCTGCCCCATCAGACTTTTATTGGGTCCCCGTAGATTGTGAAACAGGCTGGTCCAAACGTTGAGGAGTGTGCATGAGGAATGAGATGTGACTAAGCGAGGACGGAGAGAGGTAGAGGGTGAAGATCCCGTGCTTTACTTTTGCGAAAAACGGTGCAGCCAGCAGGTTTCTCGACCCAGGGCTGAGGGCAGGCCAGCCAGCAACAGCGAGGCGAGTCATCAGGCGAAAGCCACGAGCCAAGGTCAGCCAGCCGGTCAGCAGTGAGAGGCGGCTTGACCCAGTCAGGGCTGAGAAGGACAGGGCAGTCAGCGAAGTGTCAGGCGTCGAATCAAGCCATACCAGCATGAGGTGGTGACGGGGAGGCAGGAGGTGGCCTTAAAGTCCCCAGGCAAGTTAGTGAGAAAACAAAAAACACAAGCATTTTGAAAATAATCAGAGGTCTTTTATGAAATTGATGCTTTATTTAACAAAAATTATGTTCTTAATACAAGCACCTTTTTGAAAAAGCATTGTCACCAGGACAATATTTTTCCCATGTGTGACCCTACTTTGTGAATCAACCCTGTACTGAATGTTTGCCTGCAGATTAATGGTGGGACAAAGCATCTCAAAACATTATAAAAAGTAGAAATTTGCAAATTCACAAATGTTTAAGCATACTGTTATTTAGTATATTAGTGTATTTTTGTGGCTTGCGCCATTGTGTTCTGTGGGGCGAGGTTAGATGGGTCAAGAGGGATGTGACATCATGGGGGGGGGAATCAGAAATGAAGGCCAGTGTTGGGCCCCACAAAGTGTAAATCCGCTTCTGTGTATTTATCTATCTTCCCCTTAAATGTACCTACGCTATTGACAAAATAATCAGAGGTGACATAAGGAAAAACATTTTTCGCATTCAATGGTTAAGATTTAAAATGCATTGAATCAATGGTTGCTTTCAAGGGGGAATATATGAATACCCGAGGGAGGAAAATAATTCAAGGAAACTGGGAAGGAAGGGAGTGCAGCCCCTATGATTCTATGAAGAATGTGTTTTATGATGTGCACACATAGCACAAATAACACACACACATATGCACATTATTTTGTTCCTTGGCCAGACCCTGGCTTGTGGCAGAGAGATCTGATTAGGAGCCAATGATGTCTTACTTATGTTATGGGAGCGGCGTTTTCAGAACCCCAAAATGTACCCTGGAGTTCAACCAACCTCACCCTTTAATGTATTGTTGCTTTTGAAGCACACGGCTTGGTATCCAGGTGTGATAGTATAATGAGGGACACGTGAGTTTTTAAACACAAAACAATGTTTATTCCATGAACTCAAATTAACCTTTTAAAATAAACATTGGATCTCTGAACACCCCTTACTTCAAAGATAACCCCTAAAATAATACAACACTAAATAATCCCTCAAAATGTTCCTTCATACCCCCAAAAGACTTCACCTTTAACAACAGACATGAGGTTACATTCAATATACTTATAGTCTTTGGATTTTCAGACATCAACAGAATAGTTCTGTGTTTTCTTCTTGCAGCTTTTTGCAAAACACACAAACATTCCCAGCTTTCTCCTCAAACCGGCTTTCTCCTTTCATTTTGAAAACCTTTCGGTTTGTTGTTTTAACTCACAGCAAACCAGCCAGGCACTTTTCAGCTGCTTTCTCAAACTGAAACTAAACACTGCAAAATGGCTGAGCTAAAAACCCAGCTCCACCCACACTCTGACATCACTTCAGTAATATGAGCTGCCCCATTTCTTAAAGGTACATTGCTTAAACATTCATTTCTTAAAGGTACTCTCAGATGACACTTAAAGTAGATACATTTTGAGATTCAAGATGGTTACTAAGTGAATAAAGGTACAGGATTTCATGGGTTTTAAACAAACAAAAAATAAATTTTACATATTCAGAAAGATAAAACAGTTGACAATATTTATCTTGTACTCCAACATTCGGGTTAAGTGTAAATTAACAGGCAAACTGTGTCAAACATGCCACACAACTCAATAGCTGACAGATGCGACCAAAAAGATTTCATGGATTTCTCAACAACCCACCCAGAAGTCCGTCATACTGTGACTCAACTAATCTCACTGAAACTCTGGACAAAATTCTCTACCTCGCAATCCCGGAAACGCGAATTATGATCAGGTGGAGAATCAGGCATCCGATCAAAATTGAGGTTAGTGCGCATCGAGTCTGCACCAACATGCCTCTGAAACACCCTATCCAGACCCACGCCCCTGCCCTATCCACATAACTCCATTTAACCCTTGGACACTAAGGGGCAATTTAGCAAGGCCAATCAACCTAAACAGCACATAGAACATAGAACAGTACAGCACAGAACAGGCCCTTCGGCCCTCGATGTTGTGCCGAGCCATGATCACCCTACTTAAACCCACGTAACCCGTATACCCGTAACCCAACAATCCCCCCATTAACCTTACACTACGGGCAATTTAGCATGGCCAATCCACCTAACCCGCACATCTTTGGACTGTGGGAGGAAACCGGAGCACCCGGAGGAAACCCACGCACACACGGGGAGGACGTGCAGACTCCACACAGACAGTGACCCAGCCGGGAATCGAACCTGGGACCCTGGAGCTGTGAAGCATTGATGCTAACCACCATGCTACCGTGAGGCCACATCTTTGGACTGTGGAAGGAAACCAAAACACCCAAAGGAAATGTCGGTAGCAAGGTGGTGCAATGGCTAGCACTGCTGCCTCGCAGTACCAGGGACATGGGTTCAATTCTGGCCTTGGGTGACTGGCTGCTTGCTTCCCTCCAGGAGCTTTGGTTTCCTCCCACAATCCAAAGATATGCAGGTTAGCTGGATAGGCCATGCTAAGTTGCCCCTTAGTGTCCAGGGATATACAGGTTAGGTTTTGGGGATAGGGCGGGGGAGTGGACCCAGGCCGGGTACTCTTTCAGAGGGTTGGTGCAAACTCAATGGACCGAAGAGCCACCTTCTACACTGTAAGAATTCTGTGGTTCTATTCTATGTTTCTTGGAAACCCATACAGACACAAGGAGAAAGTGCAAACACCACACACTTACCCAAGATCCGAATTTAACAAGGGTCCCTGGTGTTGTGTGGTATCAGTGCTAACCAGCATGGCACTATGTTATTATGTTTATGCCTTATTTACTTCAATTATCTTATTCATTTATAATGATCTCATAATTAAATGTTGTGTTTTGATGTTTCAGTAAGACATTTACAGTGCAGAAGGAGGCCATTTTGCCCATTGAGTCTGCACCGGCTCTTGGAAAGAGCACCCTACCTCCACCCTATCCCCATAACCCAGTAACCCCACCTAACACTAAGGACAATTTGGACCCTAAGGGCAATTTATCATGGCCAATCCACCTAACCTGCACATCTTTGGGCTGTGGGAGGAAACCGGAGCACCCGGAGAAAACCCACACTCGCACGGGGAGAACGTGCAGACTCCACACAGACAGTAACCCAAGCCGGGAATCGAACCTGGGACCCTGGAGCTGTGAAGCATTTGTGCTAACCACTATGCTACGTGCTAGCTTTGTAGAAGCTTGTAAATTTTAATGTAAAAAATTTATTGACAAATACTTTCATAAATACAAAACAGTTAACAATTAACTTAACATTTATCTTTATCAGCTGAACAATGACATTAAACTACTTCAACTTTTACACATTTCTTGCAATAAAATATATTTTCTCACTTAAGCACCACAGTCAATAAAATATATTCCCCCGCAGAAACACAACAGTTCTGTCTATTTGTAAAGTGGGAGACGATGGGGAGAGTTTTGACATATCAATTATTAATAATAATAATATTTATTAGTGTCACAAGTAGACTTATATTGAAACTACAATGCAGTTACTGTGAAAATCCCCAATTTCCCACATTACGGCGTCTGTTTGGGTACTCTGAGGGAGAATTCAGAATGTCCAATTCACCTAACGAGCACATCTTTCGGGACTTGCTATTAATGTTACAAGCTCACAAGCTCATTAATGTTAGAAGCAGAATTCCGAAAGTACAGTGTCCTGGCAGACATCTCCTCGGACTTCATTTTGGGTTGTCCTTTGACAATACACTTTTTGGCGTGGCTGATTGATTCGCTGCAATACCTGTCGGATAGTGCACTTTAGCTTACACAAGGCTCAGCTAAGGCATTAAACTTTGTTGAATAATTTTAAGTAATCACTGAGGCTTGTAAGGATGAACATTACACCAGAGAGACTCTTAAATAACACAGCTTAAATTACCTTATAAAATCCAAATGCACTTCAGCTCTCAGTCAACTGGGAGGACAGTTGTGCTAACTGTTATACGTTTAGCTGATGTTGTATGAAGAGACAAAGGTTCTGCTCCTTCCCACAAATGCCTTTAATTTACTTCAACAGACTCTGCACAAAACTCTAACATCACATCAACTGACACAAGTGACCAGCACTGTGCGAGATAAGACCTTTACCCGGGTCCACGTTGTTGTGTTAGGTACACTGGTCTAACACTGGCTGCAACGGGATGCAGCTTCAATCAGAAAGATACTCCAGACCTTGAAGTTAGTTCAATCAGGTTTATTGAACTAATAGCACAGTTAGCACAGTTCTCTGTCAGTTCGACTCTCTGCTAACTTAAGTGTGGTTACTCTGTCTGACTGAACCAGACTTACTCTTAGCCACGTGGTGGAGGTGTGAGATTGTAACAACACCCTTGACTGACTCTCTGGATGTTCATCAGTGGAACAAGGTGGAGTGTGAGTGCCTCGTGTCTTTTATAGTCAGATCCCACCCCTGAGTGTCCTGCCTGCTCATTGGTCATGTCCTGTTCTCTGTGTCCATTCGCTGATTGTCTGTATATCAGTATGTGTGTGTCTGCATATCATGACACACGTTGTTGGTTTGGGCGTTGTTGGGTTCGTCTCAGCTGGGCTCGTGCTTCTGGAATGGCCGCGGGTCCTTGAACTTGGTTGTTCTGCTGCAGTTGGTCGCACACAGGCCTGTCCCAAAAGAGATCGATCTCTAGTGCGCAGGGCATTTCATCTTTCCTCTCTTTCGCATCCTTTTGGGCGGTCCTTACTCTGGGTCCAATGGATGGATAAGGTTTTCAATCACCATAATCAATCTCAGCCAATTAGGGGGCGGATGCCTTGATAGCTGGGCGGGTCATAGCTATCATTTTCCCAGGCATGTAGGCCTTTCCAAATAAAGGGGGGGGGGGTGGCGCCGATTAGTCTGCTACTGTTGTAACTCCTTGATTCAAACTCTATTGTTCTGGGGGAAATGGTGATCGACTCTTAATGGATACAAGTTTCAGCCAAGTCTGGTTTCTTTGCACAATACACAGAGGCTGTGTACCTGTCTGAGTCCCAAATTGACCACTATTCCCATGGTCCTTTGCAGGTGACCATTTTGCATGGCTGCAGTACTCAACTCTAAGACATCAAAACTCACGTCCGGTCTAGTCTGTCTACCTAACCAGTTCAGTTGCCCAATGAAACTTTGTAGTTGTTCTATTTCCATCTTTGAAACCATTGCATTTTTTTGTGAAACCCGGCCATGGCTAATTGCTATTGAGCTGATGCTTTCCAAATAAGACTGCTGACATAAAGTTGCCCCTAACCTAGTCTGTCCGATTTCCAGTCCAATATATTTAAATGCACCAGAAGCCTGACTTCCAACCCTGAATTCTTTCCTCAAACCAGAGATTACAATAGCTTCAAAATCACTAGTCCCACCCCGTAAAAAATCATCGACATGCATCATAAAGATAACAAAAAGATTTCCTTTATTGTGCCAGTAAAACATTGCCGGATCTACTTTCAACTGGCAACAGCCTAACTTTAACACAACTGGCCTTACTGAAGAATACCAGACTCTTGATGTATCGTTTAATCCATATACACAGTTGTTCAACTTCCAGAGTACCCCTTCTGTGTTAGCTGCCTCTTTAGGAGGACGGAGAAAAATGTCTTTCTGGAGCTGATGCTGCTGCAAGAAGGCAGCTTTTATATCTATAGATTTGCATTCCCATGCCTTTGTGGCTAATAGAGCCAAAATGATCTTTAAAATAACCTTTGCTGCCGGAGGTGAATCTACCCTTAAATCCTGATCTTCTAAGTTTTCTTCAAATCACCTCCCACAAGCCTGGCCTTTGCCTTATAATTTTCATCCGGAAGAAACTGTTCCGTGCAAATCCATCTTTGGGATAAAGCTCTTTGTCCCCTATCCGGTACTTCCATGTATACCCCAAATTCACTCCAACTATGCAGTTCTTGCTGTTTGGCATCTTTGATAACTTTTTCATCTAACTTATTGGAAGCCACCAAAATCTAACGTGCATGTGGGCTTCTACTCCTATTAGTATTTGTAGGCTTATTCATGTTCCCAGATCTTGATAAACTATGTCCCCTCTCCTGCCTGATATCTCGTTCTGTACTGCTACTGCTTGATCTTTCCCTTCTGCTGTGGGATGTCCTTTCAATAGTTCTCAAACTTTTCCTGTGGACCTGTTCACTATCCAATGTACTTTCTGAACTACCACTCCATTTCTGTGCCCTCCATTTTTGAACTTTGTGTTCTCAATCCCTTGTCTTGACTCCCTCCCCTGAATGCTGTACATTCAACCAATGTTTATACTTTCCCGTGGCCTTCCCAGCTCTACTAATAACAGTTGCACCCTGCCATTGACTAGACCCTTCAGGCAAGTATGTCATTTTTGTACCAACTTTTGGCAGTTGCCCTTTCGGAAAAATGGCCTGTTCTAAATCATCAGAAGTGTTGTGTTCCTCTACAGAAACCCTGTCTATATCAGTTAACTGGTCCTCATAGTTCTGTAACACATGTGTACCAGATGACCCTGGTTCCTCGTCATGTCTGTCTGCTCTGTCTAAATTTGAAAATTTGTAATCTGTACCCATTATCTTTTTTTTTATAAATGTTTTTATTCAGTTTTCGTATTTTATATTGAACAAATTACAAATTGTTAGGAGAGAGAAAAAAAAAAACAAACAAAAACAAACACGCAAAAATTAACATACATATTTACAGGTAAGCATCTTCGTAGTAGTAACTGCGCCCCCCCCCCCCCCCCCCCTCAACATGTTTATTTAGCTTGGTTTTGGGCCTTAGCTAGCCATCGAACCCCCGTAACGAACCTGTAGCCCCCCCCCCCCCTCCCGCTACCTTCCCCCGACTATTCTTCCTCTTGTACATTGGCCACAAATAGGTCCCGGAACAGTTGCATGAATGGCTCCCACGTTCTGTGGAAGCCGTCGTCCGACCCTCGGATGGCAAATTTGATTTTCTCCATTTGGAGAGATTCCGAGAGGTCGGACAGCCAGTCCGCAGCTCTGGGCGGTGCTGCTGACCGCCAGCCAAACAGGATTCTACGGCGGGCGATCAGGGAGGCAAAGGCAAGGGCATCCGCCCTCCTCCCCAGGAATAGATCTGGCTGTTCTGAAACCCCGAAGACCGCCACTATCGGGCATGGCTCCACCCTCACTCCCACCACTTTGGACATTACCTCGAAGAAGGCTGTCCAGTACTCCACGAGTCTGGGGCAGGACCAGAACATGTGGGCGTGGTTGGCCGGGCCTCTTTGGCACCGTTCACATCTGTCTTCCACCTCCGGGAAGAACCTACTCATACGGGTTCTTGTTAAGTGGGCTCTATGTACCACTTTTAGTTGCGTCAGGCTGAGCCTTGCGCACGTGGAGGTGGAGTTGACCCTATGCAGTGCTTCGCTCCAGAGTCCCCACCCGATCTCCATCCCCAGGTCGTCCTCCCATTTCCTCCTTGTTGCGTCCAGTACGGTGTCGTCCCTATCTACCAGTCGGTCATACATGTCACTACAGTTCCCTTTCTCTAGGATACTTGCGTCCAGTAGGTCTTCCAGTAGTGTCTGTCGTGGCGGTTGTGGGTACGTCCTTGTCTCCTTTCGTAGGAAGTTTTTGAGCTGCAGGTACCGTAGCTCGTTCCCCCCAGCTAGCTGAAATTTCTCTGTCAGTTCGTCCAGTGTTGCGATCCTGTCGTCCGTGTATAGGTCCCTGACTGTCAGTGTCCCCCCGTCCTGCCTCCACCTTTTGAAGGTGGCGTCGGTCAGTGCTGGTTTGAACCTATGGTTGTTGCAGATGGGAGCCCTGTTCGACATTTTGGTCAGGCCAAGTTGCTGCCGCAGTTGGTTCCAGGATTGGAGGGTGGCTGTCACCACTGGGCTGCTGGAGTGTTTTTTGGGTGGGGATGGGAGTGCTGCCGTGGCGAGGGCCCGGAGGGAGGTTCCCATGCAGGAGGCCTCCTCCGCACGCACCCACTCAGCTTCTGGCTCCTGGATCCATCCCCTTACTCGCTCGGCTGTTGCTGCCCAGTGGTAGAATTGTAGATTCGGGAGGGCTAACCCTCCCCTGGTTTTTGTTTTTTGTAAGACCTTCTTTGGGATCCTAGCATTTTTACCCCCCCATACGAACGCCATGATGAGTTTGTCCAGCGCTTTGAAAAAGGCCTTGGGGATGTAGATCGGAATGGATCTAAACAGGAAGAGGAACCTGGGCAGTACGTTCATTTTGATCGTCTGAACTCTCCCAGCGAGGGAGAGCGGGAGTGTGTTCCATCTTTGCAGGTCCTTTTTAACTTCCTCCGTCAGGCTGGTGAGGTTCCATTTGTGGATCCCTTTCCAGTCATGGGCTATTTGGATCCCCAGGTAGCGGAATTTATATCGGGCTTGTTTGAACGGCAGCCCCTTTAGTGCTGCCCCCCCGCCCCCCCTTGCGGGTGTAATGGGAAGATCTCACTTTTGCTCATGTTGAGTTTGTAGCCCGAGAAGGCTCCAAACTCTTTCAGGAGCGCGATGATTCCGTCCATGCTGCTTTGTGGGTCCGAGATATAGAGGAGCAGATCATCCGCATAGAGTGAGACTCTGTGCTCTCTACCTCCCCTTCGGATCCCCCTCCAATTTTTTGCTGCCCTGAGCGCGATTGCTAGCGGTTCGATTGCTAGTGCGAACAGCAGCGGGGACAGTGGGCATCCTTGTCTGGTGCCCCTGTGCAGCTGGAAGTATTGGGAGTTGGTATTGTTGGTCTGTACACTCGCCATGGGAGCGTTGTACAGGAGCTTTACCCAAGCTGTGAACCCTGTTCCAAGCCCGAACCGCTCCAGTACCTCTATGAGGTATATCCATTCGACTCTGTCGAAGGCCTTTTCTGCGTCCAGGGAGACGATCACCTCTTGTGTTCTCTCCCCGGAGGGGGTCATTATCACGTTCAGCAGGCGCCTGATGTTCGCGGTCAGCTGTCTACCTTTGACAAAGCCCGTCTGGTCCTCTGTGACCACCTCAGGTACACAGTCTTCTAGCCTTTTGGCTAGGATTTTGGCCAGTATTTTGGCGTCTGCATTCAGCAGAGATATGGGTCTGTATGACCCACATTCCGTTGGGTCTTTGTCTTTCTTAGGTATCAGCGAGATTGAGGCCTGTGCTAACGTGGGTGGCAACGTGCCCCTAGCTAGCGAGTCTGTGAACATCTCCCGCATGTGCGGGGCCAGCGCTGTCGCAAATTTTTTGTAGAAGTCCGCCGGGAATCCGTCCGGTCCCGGCGCCTTCCCCGCCTGCATGGAGCTAATGCTCTCCATGATCTCTCCCAGTGCTAGTGGTGCTTCCAGATCCCGTTTTCTGCCCTCTCCCACAACTGGTATGTTCAGTCCGTCAAGAAACCGGTTCATCCCAGCCTTCCCCGTTGGGGGCTCTGAGGTGTACAGCTCTTGGTAGAAGGCCTTGAAGGTTTTGTTAATCTTCTCTGGTTCTGTTTCCAACGTGCCTCTGGTATCTCTGATTTGCGCAATTTCTCTGCTGGCTGCCTGCTTTCTCAGCTGGTGGGCCAACAGGCGGCTGGCTTTGTCTCCGTGTTCGTATAGGGCCCCGCGTGCCTGGCGGAGTTGGTGTACTGCTTTCTTGGTGGAGAGCAGGTCAAAGTTCCTTTGTAATTCTTTTCTCTCCGCCAGGAGTTCTACAGTCGGGGCCTCGGAGTATTTATGGTCTACCTCCAGTATGGAGTCGACCAGCTTCTGCCTAGCCACCCTTTCCTCCCTATCTCTTTGCGCTTTGTAGGCTATGATTTCCCCTCTTAGTACGGCCTTAAGCGCTTCCCAGAACGTGGAGGGTGAGACCTCCCCGTTTTGGTTGATCTCAGTGTACTCCGCTATGGCCTGCGCTATCCTTTCGCTGAAGGCCTTGTCAGCTAGTAAGGCACCGTCCAACCTCCATTTGGGGCGCTGGGCCCTTCCCGTCTCTAGCCGCACATCCATGTAGTGTGGAGCGTGGTCTGATATCACAATTGCGGAGTATTCCACCTTGTCTATCTCTGGAAGCACCGTTTTCCCCACCACAAAGAAGTCAATTCTGGTGTACACGTTGTGTACTGGGGAGAAGAAAGAGAATTCTTTCTCCCCCGGGTGGGCGAATCTCCAGGGGTCTACTGCTCCCATCTGCTCCATATAGTGGCTGAGTTCCCTTGCCATGTTTGAGGTTTTCCCCGTTCTGGGGTTTGATCTGTCCGTCGTTGGGTCCTGTACACAGTTGAAGTCCCCCCCCATGATTAGTCGGTGCGTCGCTATGTCCGGGATTTCTGCCATGGTCTTTTGGATGAAGCTCGTGTCGTCCCAGTTGGGCGCGTACACGTTAACTAGAACTACCGGCGCCCCATCCAGGGCCCCGCTGACCATGACATACCGTCCCCCTGGGTCCGTAACCGTCTTTGTCGCCCTAAACATTGTCCTCTTGCCAATCAGGATCGCCACCCCCCTGGCCCTTGCCCCATAACAGGAATGATAGGTTTGTCCCACCCAGCCCTTTCTTACCCGCAGTTGGTCCTGCTCCCTCAAGTGCGTCTCTTGGAGGAAGACTATGTCGGCCCTCATGTTTCTAAGGTGGGTGAGGACTCTAGATCTCTTCACTGGGCCGTTAAGTCCCCTTACGTTCCAGGTGACTATTCTGGTGGGGGGCTTCTGCCCCCTTGCTCCTGTGGGGTTAACCATATTTGTCCGGTGGACGCGCCCCTGCCCTCTGGGGTTTCCCTATGTTAGGGGGCCGTCCAGGATGTCCACTATCACTGCTCTCCCCATGCGGTCGGGTCCCTGCGCTCCGGGGTTCCCCCTTGTCCCGGGGACACCCGCCATGGCCGTCCACTTTGTGTCCGCCACGCGGGTAGTCCCCTGCACTCCGGGGGGCCCCTTCACCCACAGACCGTACTGGGTGGGTGCTTGCAGCAGTTCCCTGTTTCGAGCCCTTGTCTGTGGCACTTTGTGGCCCTATTCCCTTACTGGCCTCTTTTGTCCCTTCGTCCCTGCGTTTCCCCTCCCTGGTCTCTCGCCCCCCGGGTGCCCCCCCCCCGCTCTATCCCTTTCGGGGATACCCCTGTGTACCCCTCCATTGCCCCTCTCTCCCCCATTCCTGTCCCCATTTGCTCTCCCACCTTTGATGGGTGATCCCCCCCCTCCCCTGCCTGGCGCCTTCCCCCCTGTTGGGGGTGCGCTGCGGCCCTGCTCTGTTGCGCGCCCCCTTCGCTAGCTTTCCTGCTAGCACGGTGGCTCCCCTCTCGGAGGTTGCTGTCCCGCTTCCCCTCTCCCCTCTCCAGTACTCCCGTTCCCTCGTGCCGGGGCCTGGCCTCCCACCTGGAGCGGGCCCTAGGGCATTGGGTTGTTTTCCGTTCTGGGTGTTCCTGCCAGGGGGGAGGGGGCTGGCTTTGCCTCGCCCCTCCCCACCCCCCCGTCGGCATGACGTGTCTCCTTGCCATGGGCCCCTCGTCCCTACTTCCCATGGCGTTTTTCCAGCCCGTGCTCCTCGACGAATCTATTCGCCTCGGCAGGGGCTGTAAAGAAATATTCCTTGTGTTGGTATGTGACCCAGAGTTTTGCTGGGTACAGCATACCAAAACGTACTTTGTTCTTATAGAGAGCTGCTTTCGCTCTGTTGAACTCCGCCCGTCTCTTAGCTATGTCCGCTCCAAAATCCTCGTAGATTCGGATGGCGTGCCCGTCCCAATTGCAGGCTCTATTCTCCTTGGCCCAGCGCAGGATTGTCTCCCTATCCCGGTACCGGTGCAGTCTGGCTATAACTGCTCTCGGTTTTTCCCCTTCCTTGGGCTTCGGGCGCAGTGACCGATGAGCTCTGTCCATTTCCGGTGGGGTGGGAAAAGTTTCCCGCCCCACTAAGGAGCCCAGCATCGCAGCCACGAATGTTGTGGGATTTCTACCCTCTATCCCCTCTGGCAGGCCCACTATCTTGATATTTTGCCTTCTCGAGCTGATCTCCTGGTCGTCTACCCTGCCCTTCAGGCTCCCCTGTGTTGCACTCAGTTTCACCATTCCCCTCTCCAGGGATATGACCCGGTCGCTCGCGTCAGTCGCTGCCTTCTCCAGCTCTTTAATGATTGCCCCCTGGGCTTCCAGTATCTTCCCTTGGGCTTCCAGTATCTTCCCTTGGGCATCCACTTTCTTCTCCAATCTGGTCAGAACCTGCTGCACCCCTGACATGGCCCTGGTCACTGCTGCCTGTGCTGCGGCCTCTGCGTCTGCTTTTAACTCTGCCTTGAATGCCTACAAGTCTCTTTTTTCTTTTTTCCCCACTCAACCAGGAGAGAGAGTCCCTTTGTCTTTGCCACGTGGTGGTCACAGCAGTTGGGGGAGGGGCGAGTGGGCCGGTGGTCGCTGCTGGTTGGGGGGGGGGGGGGGGGGTTGTGTCCCCGCTGCTGGCTGGGGGGGGGGGGGGGGTTGTGTCCCCGCTGCTGGCTGGGGGGGGGTCCCCGCTGCTGGCTGGGGGGGGGGGTCCCCGCTGCTGGCTGGGGGGGGGGGTCCCCGCTGCTGGCTGGGGGGGGGGGGGGGGGGGGGAAGAGAAGAGGGGCCGCCGCCGCCGCACCACTCCTGGCCCGCGTGGGGGGGGGAGAGAAGAGGGGCCGCCGCCGCCACACCGCTCCTGGCCCGCGTGGGGGGGGGGGGGGGGGGAAGAGAAGAGGGGCCGCCGCCGCCGCACCGCTCCTGGGTTGCGTGGGGGGGGGGGAGAGAAGAGGGGCCGCCGCCGCCGCCGCACCGCTCCTGGCCCGCGTGGGGGGGGGGGGGAGGGAGAGGGAATGGACCTGCTGCTGTTGGGCCCCCCTGTCGCCGCTCCGGCTCCTCCACTCCGGCTCCTCCGCTCCCGCTCCGGCTCCTCGGCTCCTCCGCTCCGGCTCCTCGGCTCCTCCGCTCCGGCTCCTCGGCTCCCGCTCCGGCTCCTCGGCTCCTCCGCTCCTCGGCTCCTCCACTCCGGCTCCTCCGCTCCCGCTCCGGCTCCTCGGCTCCTCCGCTCCGGCTCCTCGGCTCCTCCGCTCCGGCTCCTCGGCTCCGGCTCCTCGGCTCCCCTGCCGGCGCTCCTCCTCCGCCGTCCGGCCTGTCGGGGGGGGGGGTTGTTCTTCTTGTTGTCTACCGCTTGCGGGAGCCCCTCTCCCTGCGACCTCCTCGCTCGCCGCCCGGAAGTCAAGTCGTACCCATTATCTTTGATAAATGCACCCTAACAGTTTGATTGCCATGCTGCAAATTAATTGTTTTGCCATCTGTGCCTATGATCTTCCCTGGACCTTTCCATTCATTAAAATTGTCTCTCTTATAGTATACTATGTCTCCTTGCTGAAAAACGTTATTTGATGGCCATACATTATGCCTCAAAGCTCTGCGAATTTGTTCAGAGACTTCTGCTTCCAAAAAAGGTTTTCTACTGCTATGTAATGCATTTAAATGCTCAGCAAAAGCAGAGCTAATTGTAGTCCCTTTCCAAGCTGGAGGCTGGTCATCCAAAATGGACAGAAATTTACGATTTCTACCAAAAACTAATTGATAGGGACTATAGCCCCCAACCATCTGCAATTAATTCTTTGCATGTACCACCCATGCGAAAGCTGAATTTAGCTTGCAGTTTGGCCTATCTGCCAAAATTTTCCAGAGCATGTCATCTATTACCACATGGTTTCTTTCACACACACCATTACTAAATGGGCTTTCTGCAGCCATATTCAGAACTGTGATATTCACGTTTTTGCACATATACCTAAACAAATTCTCCCCCATTGTCCGTAAGAAATTTTGCCAGTGGGCCCATTCCTGTCCCTATCCATTTTTCCATGATTTGATCCAGAATTACTCTCTTTTCTTTACTCCGTACAATCGTTGATTGACTACATCTGGTTCCTAAATCTACAAAATGCAAAATAAATGTATTATTGGCTTTGTCTCAGATCTTAAGATCCATGGCCACAATGTCGTTAAAATACCTGGCCAAAAGTAGGGTTACTATCAGTCGTGCTGGTATCCTTCTGTACTTCCGACAAACTTCACAGGAGACGGATGCGCAAATTGCCGATGCAGTTTTAATACAACAAGCTTTTTATCAGCTAAAGTCCCATTTTCAACTGCCATTAACACATCCTTAACAACTGTACTTGAAATATTATTTGTCCGTAATGGAATACAATAGTGTCCCGACTGTGTAAATTGTAAGTCCACCGTCTTTCCAAAAACTGTTGCCTTATCCTGTTCCATATCCAGTTTCATGTGAGCTTTCTTCATCAACGGTCTGCTCAGAAGTAAAGGTATCTCACTTGATACAACGTCCGTGATAATGAAATGATTCACTCCGGCAATATTGCAAGGGATCACCACTCTTTTCAGCGACTTCAGAGTATTATCATCCCCAAACCTGAAACTTGTGGAACTTTCAAATTCCTTAACCTTGTTGCAATTTTCAGCATTCAAGGAGTCCAGATAACATTTTAACCAGTCAATCCCACACACAGTAGATGTGCAGCCACTGTCCAATACAGCACAGTTAAAGGATTCTGCAACCAACACCCTCATTACCGGCGTAAAACTGCTTGTTAATAGGACAATGCCTTCTTTCTGTTCACTATCTTTTTCCTCTTCTGACTCTTCTGTGTCATGTGTTGCTTCAAACACTCTATTATAACGTGTTGACAGTTGAAAGCATACTGGTGTTGAGAGTCACATCAAAAACATTGATTTATCACGCCCCGTGCATTTCTGGGGTTTCTGTCTTCATAATTTCC
Source organism: Scyliorhinus canicula (assembly GCF_902713615.1). NCBI lineage: Eukaryota > Metazoa > Chordata > Chondrichthyes > Carcharhiniformes > Scyliorhinidae > Scyliorhinus > Scyliorhinus canicula. The sequence goes on from NC_052146.1 coordinate 91,049,178, forward strand.
AGGTCCCGATTTCCTTCTACAGTCCTGTAACCTGTTTGTCGCTGTACAATTTTGCCATCCTGTTAGTAGTGCATTTTCCATATTCTGCTTTATTGCAGGCTGACCTATTTGGGTCATCAGAGCCATCGGAATTGAATGTTTCCCCAGAAACTTTTTTATTTTTATTTTTTATTTTCCAATTAAGGGGCAATTTAGCATGGCCAATCCACCTAACCTGCACATCTTTGGGTTGTGGGGACGAAACCCACGCAGACACGGGAGAACGTGCAAACTCCACACAGACAGTGACCCAGGGCCGGGATTCGAACCTGGGTCCTCAGTGCCATAGGCAGCAATGCTAACCACTGTGCCACTGTGCTGCCCTTCCCAGAAACTTTTTTAAAGCTTCTATCATCTGATCGAATAAGGTATCCTTATCGGCAAACTGAACTCCTGTCAAAACCAGGAGCCTATCCATGTTACTCACTCTAGCACAGTCAAGTAATTTAAAAGCCAACACGGACTCTGGAAATTCCAGGTTGTGTTTCTGCAGCCTTTTATATAGTCTGCCAAATTCCATTATGCAGTCTTCAATGGAGAAATTGTCTATTTTCCGGAACCTATCAAAATTACACCATGCTTCATACGCACTTAAGAAGTCGCCCTTCTTATAAATCTTATCCATATAATGTAATAGAGTCTGCAGACCTTCTTCTGAGTCTAACTCTTCGAATTCCAGCTCAGAAAATACTTTGCTCTGGATTTTACTGTCATAAGGTAGAGAAAGAGCCATTGCCATACCTTGTTTTCTCTTTCCCAAGGTAGTTACCTTAGTCCACATAACGACTGCACTTCTCCATTGGTCGTACGATCCCCTTTCAGAAAATAAGGGGGGGGGGGGGGATAGTCATATCCGGCCATCTTTATCTTAAGTTCAGCCATATATCTTTGGGTTTTCTTTTCTTCTTACTCACTCCTTGGTTTGGTCTGGAAAAGTTGTATCTTTCAACCCTTCACATTTGCACAGCAACCATCCTCTGCTACCATTTGGTAAACGTTTAGCTGCTGTTGTATAAAGAGTCAAAGGTTCTACTCCTTTTCCACAAACATCTTTAATTTACTTTACTGACTCTGTACAAAACTCTAACATCACATCACCTGACACAAAGGCCACCTGAAGCCCCTTTATGTATCACTGTCAATTATTAGATACTTAACATAAATGAGGCAACTAATTGGAATGTCTCTTAACCCATTACTTAACACTAACATGCGTGTCATTGAAGGAGTCAATAGCACAAGTATTGAGGCCATGATTATCCAAGACCAACTCTGCTGGGCCGCCCATATGCTTAGGGTGTCAGAGTCCCGATTGCCAAAGCAAATCTTCTTCACCTCGCTCAAGGAAGGATCCTGAACAAGAGGAGGACATAGGAAGCTCTTCAAATACACCTAGAAGGCTTACCTCAATAAATGGAACATAGATGTCAATGCCTGGGAGACCTTTGCTCAGAAGAGACCTACTTAGACACCTACTCTTGATCGAATTCTTCGAGAATCCACAACGGCAACAGGAGGCCTGGAAAAGGAGCCTGAGAAAGGAATACACGCAACCTAGCGTCCAAGAACCAACCCCACCCTTTGAATCCTGCCAAATGAGTGATTGAAGATGCGGCTGTAGGATCGGCACATCAGCCAAGCAAGGACCCACAAAACCTGTGATCAGTAACATGGAGTTTCTTTGGTGAACAATCACACTCGTTAGTGAGAGATCACAGCATTCTATCCATTTCAGTTCCTTTAATCGAATATCATCTTCATGACAAATCAAAGTTTAAAAAAAACTTTCTTCACTTTCTGTGATTCCAAACTCACTTTATACAATAATGTACCCTTTTAATGGAATTAGCAGCCTCATGCCAAACCAAAGTTTTTAAAAAATCTTCCTTTCACTTTGTTTGCATTTTAAACATTTTCTAAACGCTAAACACTGATAATATAAAACATTAACCTACCAAAAAAGTCTCCTGCCTCTACTAGATTGAAAAATAAAATCGCAAATAAAAAGATATAAAAACTCAATAATAGCAGGGTAAGTGGCCCAAGTTAGCACTGTCCTTAAATCTTTCATTCAGCAGCTCCAGTGAAGGGCTTCAAGCAAGGGGAAAAAACTGGCTGGGAGTTTGAATGCCCCAAGCATCCAGCACGCATGCTTGTACACCCACACTTCTGAGTCGTCATGCTGCGCATGTGCGGTGGACCAGTGACGAGGAAGTTACGGGCCATAGACACATACGCAAACCACACAGGCCCGCACACACAAACGGCCACACACACACATGCATTCCACACACACCACACACATACAGGAAAAATACACAGATATATACATACCACACACACACACACAGTAACACACTTACACACACATACCACACAGAAAAATCGTACACACAGACTCACATGCAGACAGGCAGACACACACTCACACACATATACACAGACACACACATATATATATATATATATATACACACACATGTACTTACACATATAAACCACACACACAAACACATACTCACATTTACCTGGCCACCACTTATAAACAGACTGACAGACACATACACACATGCAGAAACGTTCCAATGAAGAAGGCCATTTGACCCATCATGTCTGCCTCACGCTCCAAACGAGCATCATGGTTAGTGCCATTTTTCTGCCTTTTCCCCATATTCCTGAACACTATTTTTATTCAAGTAATCATCTGTTGCCCTCTTGAATTCCTCAACTAAACCTCCCCCAACACACATTCAGGTTGTGCATTCCAGACTTGAACCACTCGCTGTGTGCAAAAGTTTCTCTCACATCACATTTGTTTCTTTGGAAAATCACTTTAAATCTGTGTCCTCTCGTTCTTCTTCTCTCCAAGGAGGACAGACCCAATCTCTTCAATCAATCATCATAACTGAAATTTCTCATCCCTTGAACCATCCTTGTTGACCTCTTCTGTACTCTCTCCAATGCGTTTACATCTTTCCTACAGTGTGGCACCCAGAACTGTACACATTATTCTAGCTGAGGTCGACCTAGTGTCTTGTATAAATTCAACATAACCTCCTTGCTCTTGTGCTCTGTGCCCCAAAAGCCCAGAATGCTACATGCTTTATTAACTGCTCTCCACCTGTCTTGTCACCTTCACTGATCTTCTCAGATACACCAGGTCCATCTGCTCCTGCACCATCTTAAAAATCTTATCCCTTAATTTATAATTCTCTCCATGTTCTTCCTACCAAGATGCATTATCTCACACTTTCCCACACTGAACTTCATCTGCCACCTATCTGCCCACTCCACCAATTTGTCTCTCTCCTTTTGAAGTTCTACACCGTTCTCTTCACAGTTTGCAATATTTCCAAGTTTTGTATTATAAAAGCTCAGGAGGCTCGAGAAGGTAAGTTGAATAACCTTTATTTAGTTCATGTGAAGTAAAAGCCGCAACGCCGCTTACAACTCAAAGGTCCCAGTCAGGACTACCCAGTCCGGGACGGCTTTTAAAGGACGAGGTTATGAGCTGCAACTGGGTGGGACTCCGCCAACTAGTGGCGAAGCTCATATTCTATGAGTCCCATGGGGGATACCCATCAGCGTATCCTTGTGGATTTCAGCACGGTTATTATTTGTATCATTCGCAAACTTTGAAATTGTCCACCGCACACCAAGAACTAGATAAATAAATAATTTTTTTTTTAGAGTACCCAATTATTTTTTCTCCAGTTAAGGGGCAATTTAGCATGGCCAATCCACCTAACCTGCACATCGGTTTAGCTCAGTGGGCTAGACAGCTGGTTTGTAACGCAGAACAAGACCAGCAGCATGGGTTCAATTCCTGTACTGGCTCGTTACCCGAACAGGGGCTGGAATGCGGCGACTGGGGGCTTTTCACAGTAACTTCATACTTGTGACAATAAAAGATTATTATTATTATCTTTGGGTTGTGGGGGTGAAACCCCCGCAGACACGAGGAGAATGTGCAAACTCCACATGGGCAGAAACCCAGGGCTGGGATTTGAACCGGGGTTCTCAGCGCCATAGGCTGCAGTGCTGACCACTGTACCGCGTGTCGCCTTACATCATTATTATATATCCGGAAAAGCAAGGGTCCCAATGGACACACCTGGGGAACACCACTATAAACCTTCCTCCAGCCCAAAAAATATCCACTGATCTTTATTCTCTGCTTCTTATTGTTCAGCCAATTTTGTGACCACATTGCTACTGTTTCTTTTATTCCATGTGATACAACTTTTTTAAAATGTCTTTTGTGTTGCACTGTATCAAATGCCTTCTGAAAGTTCATATATATCACATAGACAGCATTATCCTCATCGACTCTGTTACCTCATTAAAAATAACTCCAGGACGGTTGATTTCCCCTTTAGAAATCTATGCCGGCTTTCTAATTAACCCATATTTTTCCATGTGACTATTAATTCTATCCTGAATAATTGTTTCGAGAAGCTTCCTCACCACTGATGTTAAACTGACTAGTCTGTAATTGCTGGGGCTATCCTGACAGCCCTTTATGAACAGTCTTCTGGCACCTCCCCTGAATCTCGAGAAGACTGGAAGATTATGGCCAGTGGCCCTGCAATTTCCATTCCCACTTCCTTCAATATCCTTCATTACATCTCATTTGGTCCTGGTGCCTTGTCAACTTTCTGTACTGACAGTTTATTCAACATTTCCTCCTTATCAATTTTGACCCCTTATAGGGTCAGAATTTCCTTGTCTGTCAGTATGTCCTGAGTAACATGTACCTCTTTGTAAAGACGGATACAAAGTATTCATTAATACCTCAGCCATGCCCCGTGTCTCCATGTATAAATGCATTTTTATGTCCCAAGTTGGCCCGAATCATCCTTTTATCCTCCTTTTAATATTGATATGCCTACAGAGGTGGGGGTGGGGCCCCCAGGGAGAACGGGCCTGGTCAGGAGGCTGGGTACCATCGGTGGAGGGACACCCCTGTGGCGGGAGGGGGGGGGGGGGAGGGGGGGTTTGGTAAGGGGTTGAGGGGCTCAGCACCCGTGGCACCATGCCATCTCCCTGGATTATGTGTAAATATAACAGGGGCAATTACAGCTGCTGCCTGCAGGGCAGAGCCCTGTCCATGGTAATATAGTGCAAGTCATTTTAATTCCCTCTGCTGCTCAGCTGAAGGCTATTGCTGATAATGAATTGGCATTGTTGGTTATGTGAGCACTTCACATTTCCCCATTGGAATCTCGTGGGGACAGAAGAGTGTTAATGCCTGGCATCCTAATCATGCTGTGAGATCTGGACACTGTGCCTGAACCCTGGAGGCATCAACATTACAGAGGCAGTAGCCAGCAGTCGAACACCCAAGAGCTGGGTTTCAGCACTGAGCACATCCCTGCAATGAGAGAGCGTGTGGAGGGTACCTGAGCCCAGTCCCCCAAGTGTTCCTGGCAGGGGTTTGGGCTCAGGGGCCCCTTCTGTGGCTGGGGATGCGTGTGCATGGTGGGGTCCCTCAGCATAACCTCGTTGTTGGATGGCACCCTGACAAAGCGGGAAACCTAAAGGTCGGAGAGGCTTGGGGGATTTGAGGGTCCTGGGGTGGAAGCCATAACTGATTGTCGGTCTCTCACCCTCTCTAATTCCTTACAAATATTATATTACGCATGGTATTGTGGACCCCGCAGCAGCTGATCTTGTGGTGCTCATAGCAGTCCAGGTGGCCAGACATCGGAGAAGGTGGCGGCAGCAACGTCGACACAGGCCTGAGGCAGCAGCCCATGTACAGGGGTCCACCGCACACCCAGAGGACTCACCACCCAACAGGCCAGAGAGAGACCCAGAGGGGGAGGCTAGCGATGGCCCAAGGCATATAGGCATCATTGGCTGTTTGAGGAGATGTTGGACAACAAGTGCCACAGGTGGCTCTGCCTCAACAAGGGACGGTGCGGCACTTGTGCCATGTCCTTGCGAACTTGGCACCATGTGGAGGAGGATGACACTTGCTCCTGATGGCCGTAAAGGTCATCACAGCCCTGAACATCTTTTCCACAGGTTCATTCCACGGATTGAGTGGGGACTTACGTGGAATTTCACAACCTACAGCCCAAAAGTGTGTATGTGGAGTAACGTGACAGGAGTTTGCATGTCTGGTGTATCATGTTATAATTGTGAACATTCAAAATTCTAACTGTCCCTAGCTGCCAATAGTGCCCCTCCCCTCTACCCCCAGTGCCCACTCAATGATCCTCAATCATCTTAAGCTTCAATGCCCGGGCACTGGACTATATAAAACTTCGAGCTGGACAAGCCCATCAAGATGCCCAGGCAGCAGGATTCTCCACTATCACTGGGATGCGCCAGATCCAGTGAGTAATTGATAGTATGCATCTCACCTTGCGCACACCGGGGCAACAGGGAGTGCCCTCCATTAACAGGAAGGGGTTCCTGTGGTGGTCTGCTGTGCCCTCCGCAGCGTGGCAGAGCAGCAGGGTGATGTGCTGGAGATAGAGGTGGGGGAGGAGGGACATGTGGCCTTGTCTGAAGAGGAGGGTGAAGAGGGGCCAGACCAGAAGGGGCTTGAGGCCTCGGGGGCTCCGGACCTAGGACCACTGCGCCTGAGGGTGGGGGGCGGGGCAGGTGCTGGGAGGGGCAGAGGGCAGCAGGAGTTGGGGTGCAGCTGGCCTGATATGTGGAATAACGTGACAGAAGCTTTGCATGTCTCAGGTGTACAATGTTTTAATTGTGAACATTACTCTAACTGTCCCTAGCTGCCAATGGTGCCCACCCCCCATGCCCATTCAGTGATCCTCAATCCTCTTACGCTTCTATACTGTGCTGTCACATCTAGGTGTTCTCCAGGATGCACATCAGAGGCGGAGGCAGCCTGTTGTTTTTAGCGCCCTGTGACCTTTGATGAGGGTGTCCTCTGAAGGACCTCGGCCACCTTACCGGTGCCACTGGTGTCGCCGCGCCACCCTGTTCTGCCACGTATGGAGCGGAGCACTGGGGAGAGTTGGAGACCGCCGTTATTTCCCTAGTGGAAGGCTCCAGGGTTGGCCTCCAGTGCTCCCTCATTCTGGACAGTGCCCGTAGGGCCCTGGGGGCCTCCATGGGATGTAGGGGCAGCTGGAGTCAGCTCCAGAGGTCAATACATCATCTGGCCTTGCTAGTCCTGGCAATTCCCCATTGTCTGCACCACGGTGTCGATACTCCTCAGTGACTAGCCCATGTTTCGGAGAGCTCCGGCAATGTCCATCTGCGCCTGGGACACAACCCCCAGCGACTAGCACATGCTGTCGAGGCCCTCAGGCATGGCTGTCACTGACTGAGCTACGCTTTGGACAGCACCACTTAGGGCAGACATTGTGCTCCAGGCTTTCCACTACGGACGTCACCCTAGCAATGTTGGCCTTGGTGCCACGCACTGCTGGCTGTATCTCCTGTGTCCGTAGCCTTTGGAACTCCTCCAATCCAGAGGCTCTGGCTGGGACCCTGCTGCATCCTGGGATCCAGCAACATCCGACTGCTGACTCCGCTGAATGTTCCTGCCTCCACCGGATGTACATCAGCAATGTGTGATGCTCACCAGATTGTCCAGAAGCCTGTCCACTACTGTCACCCACCGAGGTGTTTGTCGCTGAGCTGGTAGAAGGTGGGTGAGCTTGCTGTGACGTCTTGATGGTGGCATCCTCTGAGCTCTCCTCCGAGGTGTTCTCTTGGAAGGGATTGGGGGGGGGGGAGCACCTTGGATGAGCTGTCAGCATCAGATGGAGATCCTGCTAGAAACTGGACATGGGATCAGTGAAAGGGAAAGATAATTTTGTCCGACAGGAACAACTTACTTGAGACAGGTCTTCTGCGTGAAGGGCAGGCCAAACCCGCTGTCGGTGACTGCTCTCTCCTAGGTCAAGCCCACAATCTCCAGGGCCCATTTCTCATCATGGGTAGGGATTCTGATGTCCGGTACCCTCCCGACCTTCTGGGCCTTTTCCCGTCTGTTATGTACCAGCTTCTCCTGTGGAGACAAAGAGTGGGCACCGTAAGCCGAATGCTTGATGCATCCGGGGTGGGGGCATGGAGGTAGGGCTGTCATTGAGACGGGGTCCTAGTGGATATTAGTGGATTGTCCTGATGGGTGCCAAAGTGTGCCATATTGCTGGGAGGGGGTGTATGCAGTGCTAGCTGCCAATTCATTAGGTGGGGAGGTGGGAGGTCTAGGATGGCAGGCGGGACCGATGCCAAGGGGCCAATGTCAACTTACCTGTGAGGCCGGGTGGAGGTCGTTGGTGGTTCCTCCTGGTCACGCTGCTTGAATTGAAGGCCACTGCTACTGCTTCCCAGGCGGCAGTGGCAGCCCTGTGGCTGAACCTCTAACCCCTTGGGTGAACAGCGCATCCTGTCTCGACTCTCAGCCTAGCCAGATCGGCACCTCCAAAACGTGGAGCAGGTCCCCATGGTTCCATGGCTGTCTGCTGTCTGAGGTGTTTTCGGAGGGAGCAGTTTATGTGCTGCTCACCCTTGCTAGAGGGGAGCTGCCAGGTTCGATCAAGACTGCAGGATAGGCATTTCCACTGTGAAGCCCATGGGGGATCATTTCCGGCCCTATATGAGGTTACATACCAGTCGCGATCTCACCCGGTCTGCTGTTGGGAAGCCCCCGGCAAGTCGCACTCGCTACTGCATTTACTGCTTCTCCCATCAGATCGCGCCCTTGATCTACTTGGCCCACCTCGTTTCCAAGAACCAGGTCCAACAGTTCATCGTTTCTTGTTGGACAGGACACAAACTATTGTCGAAAATTTTCCTCAAAACAATCTTGGATATTTTGCCCCTCTCTACACTATCACTGTCCCAGTCTACAGATGGGTAATTAAAGCCCCCCATTCTAACTTCTCTAATGTTTGCGTCTCTCTGTAATTTCCCCGCAGAATTGTTCCTCTACATCCTTCTTACTAGTTGGTGGTCTATCGATCCCATCAAGAAATCCCATCGTACCCTTTTTGTTTCTCCCCTCCTGTACAGCTGAGCTGCTCATGGTGCCACAAACCTGGCCCTGCCTGCCCTCCTCTGAGGAGCCAGTGGCCTCACCAGTTTCCAAAATGGAAAATTAATTTCTGTGCAGAACCCCAGGGCACTCCTGCGCTACCTGCCTAGTTCCCTTGGACTGCCTAGTTGTCATCCATTCCTTCTCTGTCTCCAGGCCCTTAGGCTGTGATGTGACCACCTCTCTGAAAGTGTTATCCACGTAGCTCTCAGCCTCGTGGATGTGCCAGAGTGACACCAGCCGCTGCTTGAGCTCTGAAACGTGGTGCTCAAGTTTCTGCCGCTGGCAGGACTTCCTGCACATGTGGTCAGCTAAGTCCACGACTTTGCACATATTACAAGAAATACATTCTGCTTGACTGAGCTGTGCTGCCATGTCCTCTTGCATTAACTCTATTCTATTTTCCATGACTTGCATTACCTTAAAATATAAACCCTAACTTTCCCTTATTCCAGATACTAGATTTTCACACACTGCCTCTTACATTTAGCACTTACCGGCCAATCAACTCACCAGTTTCCTACTGCTGCCTGACAGCAGTTGAAATACTCACCAAATAGCTAGCTTCTACTTCTGCCGCAGACCAAGACAACTTTCTGAAGGGTGAAAATAAAACCATAGAATTTACACTGCAGAAGGAGGGCATTCGGTCCTACCGGCCCTTGGAAAGATCACCCTACTTAAGCCCATGCCTCCATCCCATCCCTGCAACCCAGCAACCCCACCCAACCTTTTGGACATGAAGGGGTAATTTAGCATGGCCAATCCACCTAATCCACACACCTTTGGACACTGGGAAGAAACCGGAGCACCCGAAGGAAACCCACACAGACACAGAGAGAAAGTGCAAACTCCACACAGACAGATAATCCGAGGCTGGAATTGAACCTGGATCTCTGGAGCTGTGACGCAGCAGCGTTAACCACTGTGCCACCGTGCCGTCCAAAATAAATATTCCTTATGCACTGAATTCCCACTTTGATTCAAATTCCCAGATATACTCACTCGGACTGTGTCTCACACAGGATGATGTCTCTGCTTGTGTTCTACTTACACACACGCACATGACACATACACACTGCACATACAGAGACCACACACCCCATGTACACAGACCACACACACCCCACATACACAGACCACACACCCCTCACACAACGTGTCTGCAATGTTGCTGGTTAAATTTTGCCAAACATGCCTGCAAATGGCTCTGAACACTTTATATTCCTGTTTGTCAACTCCTGACATCTGGATTTAACTTGCAGGTATGATGGTGGGGACAGAAATCTTGAAATGATTGAATTGTTGGATACTGTGATGTGGAGATCGTCAGCTTATTTTGGCTGAGTAGCTTTCCTCGTCCATATTCATCCTGTTCCCTGGGTGGAAATTCTTCTAAAGCACTTCCCCTTTCAGTGTTTGGTTTCCCAACTGGAGCCTTTGATTTGATTGCTCTGTTTTTGTAGATCTGTAAATTTGTGTCTTTGCATGAAGTTTCCTACAGAATGAGTTGGTGAAGATATTGCAGATGCAAAGTTAATCACAAGTTGTATTTGATTTTTCGCGGTCGAATACTGGTTCTCTGTGTTCAAATGGAGATGTGCCCAGTAAATTAATATTCCAGTCCTGATGTTGCTGACCTGCAAGTTGCTATGTTTTTATGCAAAGAGTTGCATTGCAGAGGTTTACTGATTAAAGCAACAAACACCACACTGCATTGCCGTTGTCTTATTTCTTGCAGAAATGTTTGTCTTTTTTGAACATTCATGAGGTGACAAGGTACCTGTCTTTGACAACCACAATCCCAACAACAGTCGAAAGGTCAATTAGGAAGAAAAATAGTTTGCTTTTGTTACAAAGGCATTGGAGTATAATAATAATCTTTATTATTGTCACAAGTAGACTTACATTAACACTGCAATCAAGTTACTGTGAAAAGCCCCGGCGCCTATTCAGGTACACTGAGGGAGAATTCAGAATGTCCAATTTACCTACCTTGTGGGAGAAAACCGGAACTCCTGGAGGAAACCCACACAGATACAGGAAGAACGCGCAGACTCCGCACTGACAGTGACCCAAGCTGGGAATCGAACCTGGGACCCTGGCGCTGTGAAGCAACAATGCTAACCAGTGTACAACCATGCTGTACTGCCCATATAGAGCAAAAAAAATCTTACTACAATTACACAGTGCACTGGGGGAGGCCACCAGAGCTGTGTGTACAGTTTTGGTTTTCTCACCCAAGGAAGATGCACGTATCCAAGAAGGAGTGCAACAAAACCTGACTAGACTGCTTCCTGACATGAGGGGATTGTTCCCTGAGATTTTGTAGCTCTATATTTCTTGGAGTTTAGAAGAATGAGAGGTAATCTCATTGAAACGCCAAACGTCTTATGGGGCTTTACAGGTTAAGTGCTGAGAAAATGTTTCTCTTAGTTGAGGAAACTCGAAAAAGGGGATACCATCTTAGAATAAGAGGCTGACCAGTTATGACTGGGATGGAGAGGACATTCTTCGCTCAAAGGGAATTGTGACTCTTCGGATTTCAGGAGCTGTGGATGCTCAAATATTGAATATATTTAAGGTGGAGACTGATAGATTTTTGGGTATGAAGGGAATTAAGGGGCTGGATTCTCAAAAAAAAAAGGGGCTCTGTCCCCATGCCGTCGTAAAACGCTGGTGTTTCACGCCAGACTTCCCCGAAAAAAATAAATAGCAATTCACTTACCTGCACGGGGCTGGCAGGGACCCGGGGAGCTTCATGCAGTTTTGGCTGCGGATACGGGCCCCCACACTTCGGTTCCGAGTCCGCGCATGCGCACGGCGGGGGCCTCCAGCGGCTGTGCTGAACGCAATGGCGGACTCGGACTGCAGACCAAGACCAAGACAGAAGGTCCCACCGCTCTGCCCCACGCCGCGTAATTTGACCCGCCCGCCCGCCCGGCTGCACATAAGGGCCCCCCCCGGTGCTGGATCCCCCTGCCCCCCCCCCCCCCCCCCCCCCCAACGAGGACGACCGAGGACTGAGTCTGCAGCCGCTGTGCATGAGTCCCGACCGTCCAGATGTGGTTAGAACCACGCCGTCGAGAACTCGGTTGGTCGGGACCGGAGTATCGCTGGGCGGGCCTCTGGCAATGGCACCCTAGCCGCATGTTGTGATTGGTGGGTGAAGGGGCAGCATGGTGGCGCAGTGGTTAGCATTGCAGCCTCACAGCGCCGAGGTCCCAGGTTCAATCCCGGCTCACGGTCACTGTCCGTGTGGAGTTTGCACATTCTCCCCGTGTTTGCGTGGGTTTCATCCCCACAACCCAAAAGATGTGTAGAGTAGGTTGATTGGCCACCCCAAATTGCCCCTTAATTGGAAAAATGAATTGATTGCTCTAAATTTATATTAAAAAAAAGTGATTGGCGGGTGAGCGATTCTCTGGTCCCTCGATTCTCGCATAAAATTCCATTCTCCGCCCCCGCGCCAAACGCGATTTTGGCTTGGGGCTGCGGTGAATCCAGTTTGAGGAATATGGGATTAGTGCAGTAAGGTGGATTTGTGGTGGTTGTGCTGCAGCAGGCTCATAGGGGTTAATGAGTCCTCCTACTTTTATTTCTTAAGTTCTATCCGGCACTGTTTTACTGGTGCAATATCTGTCTTTGGCATTTAAGTTCTGATATGGGCACGAGGTCTTTTTGAAATTTAAATCTCTGAAGTCGTTTAGCTTTTAATTAATTTCAGGCAGTGAAAGCGAAGATAGCCAGCAACCAGGATGTTTATAACTCTCGCACAAGGCAGCGGGTGGAATGTTTTTGAGGCTCCAGTGTGCTTGAATACCGGCTGATGAGAGGCCGGCGCCCCATTCTTTCAGGAAGACCCCCCGACCCCCCTCCCGCCGAATCACAAGGCAATCAGGCAGTGATGAGGCCAACAGCAGGCCTTCCCCTGCAGACAAGACCCAGTTCTCCTCTATGGCTGGTAGCTCTTGTGCTTATCAGCGCCACTGGGTTGGCTATGGCTGCTGGAAGGACAGGCACTGGAATCATTTCAAAGTGTCCCAGGCCATAAGGAAATAGTATGGGTGGAACTTGCGGGGTGGGTGTCACAGGGAGAGGTGTGGGAGCCACTACAGCAAAAATAGGGGGTGGCTCTCAGTGGACCCTCATTTCCAATGTCCAGTCCCTGGATCAAGCACTAAGTGCCTTTGATTGAGGGTTCCCCTCCAGCCCCGCACCCCGCATAAACCCCAACATCCAGCCCAGAGATGACAATTTGGCAGCACCCCCTTACCTGTTGGGCGTACCTCATGACAGCAGGCCCGCCTGCAGCCGAGTTAATACCAGTGGCATTGGGATGAGGCCCTTAAGCGGTCATTAATTGGCCACTTATGGACCTCAATTGACGACCACGAGCCTTCCCACCCAGATCCGAATTCTGGCGGGGGCATGGTGGAGGCAGGATTGCCACCTGAGTAAAGACACAACCTGCTTCCCAGTTCACCATCAGCCAGGGCAGAGGGTTCTGCCCCCAGCGTGTGTGTGCTTTAGCCAGAGGATTCTTGTGTAATTGTGCAGTGTCATCAAATGGGAGCAGTTGAACTACATGTTTGCTTTTGCTGTCGCAATGCAAGTTGATCAATTGGAGCTAATTAATGTAGCTTCATCAAAGCTTTTAAACTGGCAGTCATAATTGAAAGCAGATCCTAAATTCTCGACCAGTTTTGCATTGAAATGCAAAAGGTGGATTTTATTCAGATTATGTTTCCAAAGCCACCTGCCCATCCCGACCCCACAGCCCACCTCCTGGCCACCCCCCACCACTCCCCCCGCCCAGGCAGAAGCCCTCTGGCCAACGGCGTGGCTCTCAGCGGAGTATGGTGCCGGGTCTATGCTGGACATGCCCAAGGCTGACAAGCTGCAGCTGCGCGCATGCCTATACCCCCCACACATGCACCGACCACGCCGGAAAAGATAGCGCCAGTTGGGCTGGACGGACACTGGTGGTACTGGATACTGTCCGCATGCCTTCTCTCTCTCTCTGCAGCCGCCACACCAGGCTCACGACCTCTGAGACCACACGTGGCCTGTGCGGTCGGGAACTCAGTCCATCGGAGGTGGAGCATTGCGGGTGGGCCCGATAATTATATGTAAATGTGGTTGCTGCGACTCCGCATGGCGCGCATCTTGATGATGCTGATTTGGAGGGGTTGGAGGATCGCAACCCGGAGTCAATCCGCCGCCTGCTCGATTTCGGTATCGGGAGCCATTCTCCGCCCGATCGCCATTCTCGATTTCGCCGTCGGGTAATGGAGAATCCCGCCCAAAATCTTTTGGCTCTTCGCTGCCCAATAATTACAGTCACCAGGTTTGTAAATGCAAACACAATTATTTTTTTAGTAATGAACTGTAATGAAATGTGCAACAAATACAACTGGTTAACTATTATCTAATTCCTAATTCCTCACTTTAACTTGCCTCCACTCTCTCTACACACACAAACAACAGACAAACACAGAGGGGAGGAAAGGTGTAAAAATCACAAGTAACGGTTAAAATAGTCTTTGCTTCAAATGGTGATTTTTAACACCTCACTTCTCTTCAAACCTTCGGTGCGAGGTTTTATTGTAGATTCATTCAGGTCTCTGTAGTTTCAGAAATACAGTGTCATATGAGAGTCCCTTTAAGAAAAGTGTGTTTTATCAAATGGCTGCAGTGATGTCATTGTGTGGGTGGAGCTGGAATGTGATTCTGCTTTTTACTTTTATTTTGAGCTGGAAGCTCTTTATGGCTCTGTGTTTTAGTTTCACTTTCAGTTGGAGAGCTGCATTCAAGCAAGAAGGTATATATCTCTCTCTCTAGACTGATCAAGTCTCCAGATCACTTGATGATTTCAAAGTAAGACCAGTTTCTGTAGAGAATTCAAACCTACTGTCTGTATTAAAAAGTGTTTTGGCTGTTGTTAGGAAAGTTACTAAGGGTTACCTATAGAGTACTGTACCTTTTGCGGTTTATCAGTGTTGGTAGTTGGTAAGATGTTTACTGTGGGTTTATAAATGTTAACTGGATTCATAGAATAAACATTGTTTTGTTTTTAAAATATTTTAGTTCTCTGTTGCATCACACCTGTAAAGTGGGCCCTTGTGCTCCCCATAACCAAAGTCCATTAAAGGTTGTGGGTCAGGTGAACTCCATGATATACTTTGGTGTTCTCTAAACCCTGGCCCATCACAACAGCATTCACAGCCTTTCTGAGGAGGGATAGAAGGTTCTAGTTTTTGTTTGCAGCCGGTAATGGTTTTCCAGTAGATTCCTTCATTCAGGTTCTATGCGGTTCCAGGACTGCACTCACAGCCTTTCTGGAGAAAACACAGGGGAGAGAGAGAGAGTCCTTGTTCCTGTGTTTCCAGGAGTCAAACTGAGCTCCTTGAGACCCTGAAAATCATTCTGCTGGGACAGTATCTAATCACCACCTGTTACTGGGCAGATTACGGCCTTTTGGGCCCATTCATTGGCCCCCAGCCAATCAATCAAACCGAGCCCCACCCCATCTCTCTGTCTGGTGCCGGAAAGTCTGAACCTCCTGTTCAAACTAACAGGGACTAGCAGAGTGTCCTCTCCTCTAACTTCAGAATTCCTCATTCTCGCTGCTGCTTGACGTAAAGACACATGTCCATTAATGATCCATGGATGAAAAATTAAAACGGCAAAATAAAAGAACGGTTAGTAAGTGAATGAACAGGAAGGAGCCTTCTACTCTAACTTCTCCTCCCACCCCCTGCCCCCCCCTACCCCCCAAGGGCTATATGTACATCTGCGCCCCCAGGAGGATCCCCTTGACTGCCTCATGTCTGGCCAAATCTGTTGTAAACCTTGCCAACTTGATGTCATGTTGGTGAGGTATGAATATTTAGTGAGGGGGGATCATTTGGCGCCGGGGAGAGGTGCGAATAATATTGAAATGTATTCAAGTGTATGAGCATCTCATCATGTTGCTGCCGAGGGACGGGGAAAATTGGGAAACATGATCTTTCTTCCCAATTCTCGCGGGGTTTTATGCCCATGCAGCTGATCCTGTGGACTGCAATTGCAGACTCAAGATCCTGGCCTGTGCCCCAAATCCTCCAATTAGGACTGGAATTTCCAACCTTGATCAGACAAAAATAATCCACTTACTGTTTTCTGATTTTTCTGGGAAAATATCTGATGGGGGATCCTTCAGATCTCAGTCAATCGGGTGGTTGAGGGGTCTAGGGAATCGTGGTGGGGGGGGGGGGTGGGGGGTGCGGTCAGCGGGAATTTCACGTGGTGGGTGCTTTTCAGGTCTGGGTGGGAGGGTCAGAGGGAGAGACAAGAGGGGTGGGGGGGAGGCAGATGGTCGGGAATGTTTGGAGTCAGGGTTTAGTTGGGGTAATCAGGGAAGTTGTTGGGGTGAGTCAACAAAGTCAGTGTGAGGGGTATTAGTTCTGTAGCACCCAGCAGTGAGACTAGGATTTTTCTAACTTTTCCTGGGTAACTTTTTTAAAAATTGATTTTTTATGAGATGTGGGCTTTGCTGGCTAGGCCAGCATTTGTTGTCCATCCCTAATCTCCCTTCTGAAGGTGGTGGTGATCCGCATTCTTGAACCGATGCAGTCCATCTGCTTTAGCTACACCCACAGTGCTGTAAGGGAGGGAGTTCCAGGATGTTGATCCAGTGATAGTGGAGGAATGGCCATATTCTTTCAAGTCAGGATGGTCTGTAATTTGGAGGGGAACTTGCAGGAACTTATGGGGGCATGGCAGCACAGGGATTAGCACTGTTGCTTCACCGCCAGGGACCCCGGTTCGATTCCTGGCTTGGGTCACTGTCTATGCAGAGTCTGCATGTTCTCCCTGTGTCTGCGTGGGTTCCTCCGGGTGCTCCAGTTTCCTTCCACAAGTCCCGAAAGCCATGCTTATCAACTGAATTGGACATTCTGAATTCTCCCTCAAGTGTACCCAAACAGGCGCCGGAGTGTGGTGACTAGGGGATTTTCACAGTAACTTCATTGCAGTGTCAATGTAAGTCTTCTTGTGACATGAATAAAGATTATTATTTTAAGTGGCTGCTCTTCTTTACCTTCTAGATGGTACTGCTCATGGACTTGGAAGGTGTTGCCTCAGGAACTTTGGTGAGTTCCTGCAGTACATCTTATAGATGATTCACACGGCTGCCACTGTGCGTCGGTGGTGGAGAGAGTGAATTTTGGTGGAAGGGTTGCTGATCAAGTGGACTGCTTTGCCTGGCTGGGGTCAAGCTTCTTGAGGGTTGTTGGAGCACTCATCCAGGCAACTGGAGAGTTCCATCACACTCCTGACTTGTGCCTGTCGGTAATGGACACGCATTGGGGAGTCAGGAGGTTACTCTCTGCAGGACTCCTAGTCTCTGAGCTTCTCTTGTAGACACAGTATTTATATGACTAGTTTAGTTCAGTTTGTGGTCAATGGTAACCCCCAGGATGTTGATAATGGGGGATTCAGTGATGGTTATGCCAATGAATGTCAAGGGGCAATTGTTTCATTCTCTCTTATTGGAGATGGTCATTGCCTGGCACTTGTTTGACATGAATGTTAGTTGGCACTTATCAGCCCAAGCCTGGATATTAACTAGGTCTTGCTGCATTTGCACGTGGACTGCTTCAGTATCTGAGGTGTTGTGAATGGTGCTGAACATTGTGCAATCATCAGCGAACATTCCCACTTCTGACTTTATGATGGAAGCAGCTGAAGTTGAATGGGCTGAGGGCAGTGTGCTGAGGAACTCCAGCAGTGTTGTCCTGGGATTGAGATGACTAACCTCCAACCAAGACAACCATATTCCTTTGTGTTAGGTATGATCCCAACCTGTGGAGAGTTTTCCCTCTGATTTCCATTTACTCCAATTTTGTTGGGGTTCATTGATGCCATATGCAATCAAATGCTGCCTTGATGTCAAAAGCAGTCATTCTCACCTCACCTCTGGAGTTCAGCTCTTTTGTCCATGTTTGAACCAAGACTGTAATGACGTCAGTGTTATGTTTTTGTGCTTGGTCGGTAGGAATGATGCACAAAAGAATGTCTAGTCCTTGACTAGTTAAGTATGTTATTATAAAATAAATGCGTGATTAAGATAACTATAATAAATTTATTATAAACTACTAATACTGATAAATTATCCGAGAATTACTGCAAGTATGACTATCCACTAACAGACTATCTCCCAACTCCTCGAGATATAGAGTCACATGGTAGACTTACACTGCCACCTGCTGGTCGGAGGTTGTTTACATCATTATATAGATGATAACTTATGCATATCATTACATCCCCTTTTCTCTGGAAATGTAATGATTTACATTTATGACTTTGATTAATATTACAATATGATGTGCATAATTCTTTATAACATTTAACTATTTACAGTCCTTCACAAATTCAGTCTCTCAGGTTTCCGTCTTTATCTTGTTGACCTTCTGAGTAGTGGTTGAACTTGTGACCGTGTTTCATGTCCATTTGTTGTTGTTGATGTTTCGTGTTCTTCTTGAATTTGTGTATTTTGACTTTGTTCAGCCTCTGTCTGCTGAAATGTTTATTTTTCAATTGTCCTAGCAGTCCTCACAATGTCTTCCTGTGGTTTTGTAATCTTCTGTCTCCTTTTTTGAAAACTCCATTTCCTTTCTAATCTTTGATTAAGTAGTTCTTTTGGTAGTTTGAACTGAAGCTTCCTACACCGCATGCATTTTTTTTTTACCGTTACTTGAAATCTCAATTGATGCCTGGCCAATAAACTGTATTTTTGGCTGTTCTCTTGCACTTCTCTATTCCTAAGTGCCCTGCATGAAGTTTTCGAAGAATCAGCGACCGTAACGATTGTGGAATTACAATCCTTTGTTGTTGAAGTATAAACGCATTGGCATTGCTTAAATCTACCCTTACATTGTAATAGCTGGAGCAGGAAATTGCAGGCCAACCCTCGTCGAGATATTTTATCACATTTTGTAAAACTGTGTCTTTGGTTATTCCTTCTTTTATCAATCTTGATTTGTCATCGGATACAGGAAGAGACTCAGTTACCATATTCACATGGACTTGAACATCCTCATCCAAATGACGTATCTCTTCCATGCCTGTTGCTCGAGATAGTGCATTGGCTATGACAAAATGCTTGCCTGGGGTGTAGATTAGATCGAAGTCATGGGCGGGATTCTTCGGTCACCGATGGCAAAATCGCTTTCGGAGATCACTGGAGAATCAAAGTTTGCGCTGAAATCGGGGGCCGCGCCGCTTTAGAGATGCTCCGCTCCCTCTAAAGTGGAGTACTCCAGGAGTACGCTGCACACCGCACGCCATATTGATGGCCTCAGGACGTTGCCTGTGACCCTCACCCCGATGCTCCGCCCCTGAGCGGCGGGTTCCCGACAGCATGGTTCGAACCACAGTTTGCCTGTCGAGAACGGGCGGTGGCGGCTGCGGAGTCAGCCCGCGGTCACCGTGGTGGGGGCGGGTGGATCCTTCACCGGGGCCTCAGGGATGGCCAGAATAGTGATCTGGAGCCGCCAAGCAACAGGCGCGTGCGATCTCGGGTGGCCTACATTTTCAGGGCGGCACCGTGTGCAAGTCCGCCATGTCGCGTGGGGGGCCGTCGAAGGCCGCCGCTGTGCGCATGCGTGGACTCCCGAACGGAAGTGCAGGGCCCCTTATCAGCAGGCTGAGCTGCGAGGAGTACTCCGGGGCCCTGCTAGCCCCCTTCAGGTAGGAGAATTACTCTGGACTTTCTTCAGGAAAGTCCAGAGTGAAACACCCACGTTTTGACGCTGGAGTGGGGACATAGCTCCATTATTGGAGAATCCCATCCCGGGTCCGCATGCATCAGGTGCCACGTTGCACAGCACTACCGCTGCAGGCCACCACCATGTGCATGCACGGCCACGACCTGGCAATTCTCTGGCAGTATTGGCAGCTAGAGCTGGGTGCTCTACGTTGCCTGCATGCTAGCCCCCAGCCAAACGGAGGATCAGTGGTCGTTTTGCGCCAAATTTTCAGTCGTAAAACATCACAGTTCCCACGTCGGTGTCAGTACATAGCCTGAAAATCTGAGAAACCATCCCCACATCTTTGCAGCTTCAGCATCATGTGCTGGATCCTAGGGAACTTCTAGTTCAGATTTTATAAACTATTGCTACCAGTAGACTGTGGTCAGTTTCCACAATAAAAGTTTGTAGACCATATACATAGTCATGGAATTTAGTAAGGCCATTAACTAAACCTAAGAACTCTTTTTCAATCTGAGCATACCGCCGCATTGACCTGGAAGCAGAGGCAATTAGAAGCCAATTTTCATCATTGTCTTGTTGCAATAACACCTCTCCCAATCCATCTTTTGACGCATCTGTCGATATTTTTGTCTTCCTGGTAGTGTCACAAAATGTCAGCATTGGCGCTGTAGACAATGCTTCTTGTAATGCTTGCCATTCCTGTTCATGTCTAGTAGGCATTGGAATATGGTGGGCGGGATTCCCAAATAATAGGGCCATGTCCCCACACCGGCGTGAAAAGCCACGCCAACCACTCCGGCATCAACAGTCCCTGATAATGGGGAATGCTCCCCTTCCTAGGGGGCTAGGTCGGCGCTGGAGTGGTCCCTGCAGCTCCAGCTGGCGTGGAACGGCCGGCATGAATTCACGCATGCGCGGAACAGCCAGTGTGATTCCGCGCATGCGCGGGGGTTCCCGGGCAATACGGCGGAACCCTACAGGTACCCGGCACGGAGGGACAAAGGCTACCATGGAACCAGACCGACCACCGATCGGAAGGCCCCGATCACGGGCCAGGCCACCGTGCCCCCCCCCCCTCCCCCGGGGTCGGAAGCCCAGCCCCCCCTCCAGGACGGCCCCCGCCGACACACCTTCCAGGTCCCACCATGTGGGACCTGAGTAACCCATGGCAGCGGGAATCGGCCGAACCCGGCGGCCACTCGGTCCGTGGGGGTCCGGAGAATCAGCACTTTCAACGGGAGCCGAGAACGGTCGGGGGAAAATTGGGAAGCCGGCGTCGGGGCGCGATTCTCACGTCCCCCTGGGGATTCTCCGACTCGGTGTGGGGTCAGAGAATCACGGCTAGTTTCTTTCTTGATTGTTTCTCTGTGGTATTTTCGCTGCAAAGTTTGGAATAAATTTACCAACGAAATTCATCATTCCTAACATTCTAAGTGTACCTTTTTTGTCTTTGGGACGTGGTACATACAAGATTGTCTATATTTTCTCTTGACAGGCTGTATACCTTTCGCAGAAAGCTTATTATCCAGGAACGTAATACTGCTAACACTAAAATGGCATTGGCTTTATCCAGCTGTAAACCATTCTTCTAAATGCTCTTCAGCGCTCGGAGAAGTCTTTTATCGTGCTCTCCTCATGTTGATCCCCAGACGATTATGTTATCAACATACACTCTGACTCCCGGATTCCTTCAACTATGTGTTCCATTGCCCAATGGAAAAACTCTGATGGAGAAATTATACCAAATGGCATCCTTAAGAAGAGCTATCGCCCGAATGGAGTGTTGAAAGTGCACAGCTTTGTGCTCTTCTTGTTCAACCTGAGCTGCCAATAACCTTGTGAAGTGTCCAACTTGCTAAAATAATGGTTGCTCCTGACATTTCAGATGTGATTTCATCCCTCTTCGGAATCGGATAATGTTCTCTTTGAAGTTCAGATTTTTGGGGTCCATACAGATTAGTAAATCGTTATTTCTATTCTTGACACAGACCATAGAATTGAACCAATCTGCAGGTTATTCTGTGTGTTTGATTACGCCTAGAGCCGTCATCCTTTCCAGCTCATCCTTCTGTCAGTATGACTATGTCAGGCTGTTGCTTGACTAGTCTGTGAGACAGCTCTCCCAACCTTGGCATAAGTCCCCAGAGGTTAGTAAGGAAGACTTTGGGGCGGCATGGTGGCACAGTGGTTAGCATTGCTGCCTACGGCGCTGAGGACCCGGGTTCGAATCCCGGCCCTGGGTCACTGTCTGTGAGGAGTTTGCACATTCTCCCCGTGTCTGCGTGGGTTTCACCCCCACAACCCAAAGATGTGCAGGTTAGGTGGATTGGCCACGTTAAATTGCCCCTTAATTGGAAAAAATGAATTGGATATTCTAAATTTATAAAAAAAAAAAAAAAAAGTAAGGAAGACTTTGAAGGGTCGACAGGGCTGGGTTTGCCATTGTCATTTCTGGTGCCTACATCGTTGCTAGTGGTTCATCCAGTTTCTTTTTAATGACTTTGTAGTGGTTTGATACAACAGAGTGGCTTGCTGCGCCACTCTAGGGTATTTAAACATCCTCCACACTGCTGTTGATGTGGATCTGGAGTCACATGTAGGCCAGAGCAGGTGAGGACAGCAGACCTCCTTCCTTAAAGGGAATTAGTGAACCACTGTTTTGTTTTAAGACAATTGACAATGGTTTTATCGTCATCATTAAACCTTTAACTCCAGATATTTATTGAATTCGATTTCCACCATCTGCAGTGGTGTGATTTGAACCCAGGTCCCCAGAGAATTACCCTGGGTCACTGGATCACCAGTCCAGTGACAATACCACTATGCCACTGCCTCCCCCAGGTAAGTCGGAACTGTCCAAAGTCTCCAACGCTAACTCAGAGTTAGAGACTTTCGCAGAAGGTCTTGGGGAGCAGGGGAATTTCTCAACTGAAGTTTAAACATCCCGGGGCAATTCCTACAGTCACTGTGTTGGGATTTCTGAGGGATCTCATAGCGTATCTTCCAGGTGACGCCTGCTATGTATGTATGTAGGCCATCTATGTATGCTGGAGGAAATGGAGAGGTCAGCAATGAGAGTTTTGGACAAGTCCTCCCTTGCAGTAATGAATGAATGTTCTGTTTTCCATTTAATAGATACCAAGTAAAGCTTTAGACTTTGATTATTCCCTTTCATTTCCTATAATTTTCTGGAATTATGTTTCCTCTCCTGGAGTAAAGAATGTGTCATGTGGTTTATGGTTCCAGACACTGGTTGTTTTCTTAGATCCTTGTCAAATAGAGATTCTTCATGCGGAATCCCGGTCAATATGTGGGAGTCATCATTTTAAAACTCGGCCACAAATGATATTCAGAAACTTTCTGTTGAAAGTCACAAGTGATCGACAGACAGAAAGTCTGATTCCCCAACAGAAGAAAGGAAGATTTCCGTTCATATTGCATTTATTTTTCATGCCCTCACAACATCCCAAAGTGCTTCACAGTGAATGAAGTGTTGTTACTGTTGTAATGTAGGACCTGTGACCATTAATTTGTGCACAGCAAGACTCCAGAGACAGCAGTGTGATAATGGCAGGGTATTCTGTTTTTATGACGTTGGGCTGAAGGCTAAATATTGGTTAGGACATTGGGGAGAACCCTTCTGCTGTTCAAAATAGTAAGAAGTCTTACAACACCAGGTTAAAGTCCAACAGGTTTGTTTGAAATCACTAGCTTTCGAAGTACTGCTCCTTCCTCAGGTGAGCTAGTGATTTGAAACAAACCTGTTGGACTTTAACCTGGTGTTGTAAGACGTGTTACTGTGCTCACCCCAATCCAACGCCGGCATTTCCACATCATGTTCAAAATAATGACAGTGAAATCTTTCCCATCCACTTGAGAGGGCAGATGGTGTGGTGTTATGCCTTTGGGTTATATCACAGATGGATGGTGTGCAATCTCCCACCAGCAGGTGGCTGTAGACACACCATGCGGTCTCTGGACCAAGGTCATGTGCACTGTGTCTCCCATATCAGGGGAGCCACATCCGGCTATCTTCAGAAGAAGATTGAGAGAGTAATAAGACGTACATGTGAATGGTCAGTGCTAGGTGCAAGTTCCAGAGGAGCAATTCGCAGACTCCATGATAACATGCTCCGTATCAGATTGCCAACTTACTACACAAGACTCAAGAAACCTTCAGGATTGGACAAGTTGAAGTGTTTGGTGGATTCCTTCGTCAGGTACAAAGGACCAAACATAACATGGTACCATGTGTGCTGAAGATTTAAAGGGAGAGATGGCAGTGATAATGTACAGCATTCGGCTTGAAGACCGGTCTGGTGAACTGCAGCCTGAGGCAGCCCAGCTCGTAAGAAAATTATGAAGCGCGAGATGGACAGACTGAGGGTCCCCCACCAGCTTCAGATATCCGGAAACGTAGGTGAGAACTGGCGGCATTTCAAACAGCAGTTCGATCTTTATGTTTCAGCCCTTGGCCTACAGGCCCAGCCTGATGAAAGGTGAATTGCGTTGCTGCTAATAGTGGCAAGTCCACAAGCGCTCAAACTGCATAACTCATTTTTGTTTGATAATGAGAAGGACCACAAGAAATTTGATGAAGTGATGAAGCACATTGATAAGCATTGTTCCCCTAAGAAGAATGAAACGTTTGAATGCTATATGTTCCGTATGCGTACCCAAATACCTGGTGAATCATTTGACAGGTTT
Organism: Scyliorhinus canicula; assembly: GCF_902713615.1. Taxonomy (NCBI): domain Eukaryota; kingdom Metazoa; phylum Chordata; class Chondrichthyes; order Carcharhiniformes; family Scyliorhinidae; genus Scyliorhinus; species Scyliorhinus canicula. The sequence continues at coordinate 91,073,703 of NC_052146.1, forward strand.
TTTTTCATAGATTATCATAGAATTTACAGTGCAGAAGGAGGCCATTCGGCCCATCAAGTCTGCACCAGCTCTTGGAAAGAGCACCCTACCCAAGGTCAACACCTATGCCCATAACCCAGTAACCCCACCCAACACTAAGGGCAATTTTGGACACTAAGGGCAATTTATCATGGCCAATCCACCTAACCTGCACATCTTTGGACTGTGGGAGGAAACCGGAGCACCCGGAGGAAACCCACGCACACACGGGGAGGATGTGCAGACTCTGCACAGACAGTGACCCAAGCCGGAATCGTACCTGGGACCCTGGAGCTGTGAGGCAATTGTGCTATCCACAATGCTATCATGGCCTTGATGCTGAAGGCCCAGTCATGCAACTTCAGTGACCTGAAATCGTTGTTAATCTGAGACCAAATTGTCTTTGGTTTAGCTGATGATAAACTTCGGGTGATATTATTGCAGGAGATTCATTGGGAAAATTCATTGGGAAAATTCTCTTGGGAAACATTGCCATTTATGACTGAAGTCAGCAAGCGTTCTAATTCTTGTAAAGTAATAATCATTTAGCCAGTGAAATGATAAATTATCTTGGAATGAATTTCAGCAAAGTGAAGGAGGGACCCCAGGCACTGGGGAACCCACCCCAACAACCAGGACCACTCAGGACAAAGGGATAAGGCGACCTCACAACTATTTATCAATAAGGCTCACTTATTTAACCATGGTACCGAGACCCACCATCTTGCCATCCCCATACGGGCTCAAGAAATAAACAAGAACAATGAGAGAGACTCAATGGAATTCACACCCCCAGAGTCTCTCAGAAAGAAGAAAACGACCAGGAGAAAGAATAACTATTAGTACTGACAACCTTTGTAGAGAGAAACGGGAGCTAACGTTTCGAGTCTGGATGACTCTTTGACACAGCTGGAGAAACTGGAAGTGGGGTGTGGTAAACACTGGTGTTTACCACACTACGTGTATTACGGTACTGCCACTGTATTACAGGTACCACAGTAAACCCAGCCTGCTGGCTCCTGGCTCCTCCCAGCAGGCTCCGTATAAAAGTGTATGATCTCCTGCGCTGTTCCCATTCCGGTTCCAGCTGCAGGAGGCTCAACATCTTGTGCAATAAAGCCTCAATTGTGTCACCATTCTCGTCTCCTGGTCATTGACGGTACATCACGGGGTCAGATTTGTACTGTTGTGCGGGGGGGTGGAGGGGTAGGGCTGGATAGGGGGCCAGCGAGAGGTGAAGCTCTCCACCTATCACTGGCCCCCTATCCAGCCCCACTGCTCCATGTCCCCCCCACAACAGTATAAATCTGACCCCCTATTTCCAGTTCTCTCCAGCTTTGACAAAGAGTTATCCTGACTCGAAATGTTAGCTCCCTTTTCTCTCCACAGATACGGTCAGGCCTGCTGAGATTGTCCAGTATTTCCTGTTTTTGTTTCAGATTTCAGCATCGCAGTAATTTGTTTTTAACTTTTAGAACTATTAGAACCAAAGATGTGCAGGTTAGATAGATGGGCCAGGCTAAATTGCCCCTTAGTGTACAAATGGTTAGGTGGGCTGCAGAGACAGGTCAGGGGAGTGGGCCTGGATGGGTGCTCTTTCGGAGGGTTGCTGCAGACCCGATGGGCTGCATGGCCTGCTTTTGCACTGGAGGGCTTCTATGATTCTACGCTAGTGTAATCCATGTACGTAATTCACGTCTGACCTGAACCATCCAGCTGATGGGGTGGTCCTTTCAATGCGTGGGAAGGATTTCTAGCTTCCCACAACGACAACAATTGTGTTCCATGTCAACCCAAACTTCTGACTTACATTTTCCGGCACTCTCTGGAATGGGACTTGAACATTGTCCTTCTCATTCAATAAGTGGGAATTCTAGCATGAAGCCAAAGGCTCACTCTAAGCTTATGCTTAAAATTGTGCTCTGAAAAGGTAGTTTTCTTTAGCACAACAGGTTAACAATTTTAATGACTAGAACTGGAATATGAGGCAGCATTCAGTCTTGTGTAAGTTCTGTAGAAGTGGTTAGGCATGGGATACCTGAAAGACAGAATTAATAATCAACATGTTAAGTGTAATCTGAATTAAGTTCATCTCTTGTTCCAAAAAGGCCAAATCACAATATTTGATCACTTACACCTTTAAATGAAGCCTTCTATGTTCTAACAATGAAACAAATTTGTTAAACTGAGATCATACACAGAATTATTGCTGTACAAAGACAGCAATGGACCAATTAAAAAAAAATTGTTCTTGAGATGTGGGCGTCATTAACTGTGTCAGCATTTACTGCCAATCTCTAATTGCCCTTGAATTGAGTGGCTTACTGGACCATTTCAGAGGGGAGCAATTAAGAGTCCACCACATCGCTGTGTGGGTCTGGAGTCACATGTAGGCCAGACCAGGTAAGGACGATAGATTTCTTTCCCTGCAGGACATTAGTGAAGCAGATGCATTTTTACGACAATCAGCAATGATTTCATGGTCATCATTAGACTTTTAAGTCCATGGGCGGGATTCACCGACACCCCGCCGGGTCGGAGAATCCCCAGGAGGCGGCGGGAATCCTACCCCGCCGCTCAGACGCCGGCTGCTGTATTCTCCGGTGCCAGTTTTCAGGCGGGGGCGGGGATCACGCCACACCGGCCGGAAATTCTCCGGGCCCCGATGGGCCGAGCAGCCGTCGGTTTCTGGCCAGTCCCGTCGGCATGGATTGGACATTGTCCCACACGGCGGGACCTGGCTGGTAGAGAAGCTGGTGCGGGCCTCGGGGGGGGGGGGGGGGGGGGGGGGCACGGGGGATCCGGCCGGGGGGGGGGGCACAATGGCCTGGCCCGCGATCGGGGCCCACCAATCTGCGTGCGGGCCTGTGCCGTGGGGGCATTCCATCCTTCCGCGCTGGCCGCTGTAGGCTCCGCCATAGCCGGCGTGGAGAATACACCCCCCTGCGCATGCGCCAGAATATGCCGGCTGGTCTGCGCATGCGCTAAACCACGCCGGTGGTTCTGTGCATGCGCTAACTCGTGCAGTCCCTTCGGCGCCGGCTGGTGCGGCGCCAACCCCTCCGCTGCCGGCCTAGCCCCCGGAAGTGCGGAGAATTCCTCAACTTCCGGTTGGCCCAACGGCGGATTGGTTCACGCCATTCTCGGCGCCGGTGTCAGGCCCATTTGCCGATTGCGGTGAATCCCGCCAAATATTTTTACTGATTTCAGCTTTGACCATCTGCCATGGTTAGATTTAAACTTGGGTCCCCAGAGTAACCTTTGGTCTCTGGATTACTGATCCAGTGACAATGCCACATTCACCACCACCTCCCACTATTTCAATTGGATTGACTTTAATCTATTGCAGATAGAATGATGATGGGCTGGAGACCATATGTAAGGCCAGATGTTATCAAGGTTGCCATTAAAGTCTTTCCCCCAGATGGATTTCAAAAAACTTATTTTTGAAATCTGTGCTGAAAGGAGTATCCAGATGAAACTAATTTTCTGTTGGAACCTTTGTTTGTTCCAAACTTATTATTTTCTCCCCCTTATCTGTTAGCTAATAGCTCAAAATAGAAAGTTTGTAAATAATCACATTTTTATAAACAAATTATTCTGAAAGGTTGTTGAGATTTCTTTGTCAATTGCATTTTGAGCTCAGTTGGACGTTGAGGTTCTTTCACAGTGAATATTCACAGTCTGCTGTCATTCCTATTCTCACTAACCCAACCAGACAACAAAAACATGATAAATATCTGTGAACAGTGAGACATCCATGATGATGGTTGTAAATCATCTCTGTTTGCCGAGTTAGTTTGAAAATTCTGTGCCCAAAGGTAACGAAAGCTGGCTTTCCAGAGCTGAAGTACACACATTGAGAATTTGACTTTGAGCCAGCGTATCTATGGGGCTGGAGAAATGTCTTTACTCCGAAATGTTTTAAAAACTGCGTTTACTATTGATTTTGAAAGCAGCCGCTTCTTAGTTTCACCTCTTCGCGCCTCATCCACTCCATTTTACACAAGCATTATTACTTATTGTGATTGATACATTCACACTTTTTGACTGGCAAACTGAAACCAACAACAATATTAAGCCACTGGCAGCTCTGTCGCAGAAATATTTCCTGTTGTGCAATTTTTACATTGGCGCCACTCAGCAATTTGACTAATTATTGCTTTAAGACATTTCGATGCACGTGCGACTCAGTATGAAATGCAGTTGTTCCAGTCTGGGTGGAGTGAAAACCCACTGAATCTGATGTAAAAGGTAAGTAAAGCAGTGTGTTACTTTACAACAGGGTTCCGGAATGATGGCAGAACTAAAAGAGTTATGTTTCTTACTTGAAATACTTAAAGATCACGCACAAGGCAGAGTGATATCTTTCACAAATCTTTGGGGCTGCCTTTCTGCAATTGTTTTGCTTCCTGGTCAGAGAGGATTATTGCAGCACTACTCCTTAAGAGATTACATGGGTTGGGTAAAGTTTATAATAGAGCAGAGCATTCATGATATGTGGGAAGAATAAGATTGGCAAGGCCAGTTGCTTTTTCTCAATCTGTCCTGTCTATGTCTCAACCTCATCATCTTAGACTGTATATTGAATTATATTTTGGTCTTGATGCAAAGTGGTTTTGGGTGTGTATCCACGCACAATTTTCAATGTACAACTACTGCACTGAACCTTTGAGAGGTTAGAAACCTCCAGAGGTTGACTCTCACTGGTCTGAGGTTCCAATGACTGCCGTGTAAATTCAGCTTTGTAACTGTGAATCTGATCAATGCCCAGCATGGAATGCTGTCACAAATATTGCACAGCAAAAAATGTTTGTATTGGAGTGGCATTGTTGACCCAAATTATTGGTCCAGCTTTTTATCTGCCTGTGGGGTTGGGAATACGATGCAACTACAATTTGAAAACTGGAGGCCTGGAAGTTGTTTAAGTATCCTGTTTGAAAATGCTGGTGGGGGTCAGGAATGGGGAACACCTTCACAGTCAAATAATGACCTATCAAACACCTTAAGGACTTCACTAAGGGCTTGTGGAGGTTGGAAAGGCAATTCTTAAATCTGATTTTGGTCACCACAAGCTGTCTGGTGCATATTAGTGCACAGCAATTGGTTTCAATGCATGGCCAAAGAAAAACTCTTCTTGTGAAGGTAAAAGTCACGGGCCCTCGGGTAATCTGTGATGGTACATGTGCAAAAACATAGCTTATTTGCCCTCTTGAACAGTCATTTATCTTCATGACTCTCTGATAACTGCCTTCTCTATTTGCCAACACATCAACAGGCCTCAACATGGTTGCTGCCTGTATTTATCACTGGCACCGGTGTGGTAGTCACCGCTGATGTATATATTGTATATAGAGGATGTTGTTATAGGTGCTTTACGGTAAGGCCCCTGTGATACGCTATCAATTGCACATAAAGACTCGAATCGGTACAAGAGAGGCTTTATTACCATGAGATGTTTATCCTTCGACTGCAGCTGGTAGAATGGCAGCTCAGGAGAACTCATGAATATTTATACTGCTCCCTGTGGGCGGAGCTAGCCGGCAGGGGCTACCTACAAACCTATAATACAGGTACTGCTGTACATCCCCTAATACAGCACGGTAGCATGGTGGTTAGCATAAATGCTTCACAGCTCCAGGGTCCCAGGTTCGGTTCCCGGCTGGGTCACTGTCTGTACGGAGTCTGCACGTCCTCCCCGTGTGTGCGTGGGTTTCCTCCAGGTGCTCCGGTTTCCTCCCACAGTCCAAAGATGTGCGGGTTAGGTGGATTGGCCATGCTAAATTGCCCGTAGTGTCCTAATAGTAAGGTTAAGGGGGGGTTGTTTGGGTTACGGGTATAGGGTGGATACGTGGGTTTGAGTGGGGTGGTCATTGCTCGGCACAACATCGAGGGCCGAAGGGCCTGTTCTGTGCTGTACTGTTCTATAAACAGGCACACATATATTTACACAGTGGTGGATTACCACACCCTTTACTACAGGTACGGGGGTAGATCCCTGCCTGTTGGCTCCGTCCAGTAGGCAGAGTATAAATATGTGTGCTCCCCGTACAGCAGCCATTTCGTCAGCTGCTGTAGAAGGCCACACATCTCTGTGTATTAAAGCCTCGATTACATCCTACTCTCGTCTTTGCGTAATTGATAGTGCATCAATTTATTACACTGAGTTTTCAGAGATGGACCTCCACATCAAGCCGGATCTCCTGTAGCTGCATCCTCAAGCAGACAACGCCAAAAAGGACTTTGAACATTGGCTAGCCTGTTTCAAAGCGTACATCAGGTCTGCGCCAGATGCAATTCCAGAAGCTCAGAAGCTCCAGATCCTTTACACGCGGCTGAGCTCTAACGTCGTTCCACTCATCCAGGACTCACTGACCTACGCAGAGGCCATGGCACTACTGAAGTAAAACTACACTCTGCGGACTAACAAAATCTACACCAGACACCTCCTCTCCACGCAGCGCCAACTTCCCGGTGAGTCAGTGGTAGATTTCTGGCACGCCCTTCTCGCCCTAGTTAGAGACTGTGACTGTCAGGTCATTTCGGCCACGGAACACTGGAATTTGCTGATGTGAGACGCATTTGTTACGGGCATAGGGTCTGACTACATCCGCCAGCGCCTCCTAGAAGGGGCCACGCTCGACCTCGCGGCGACCAAAGAGCTCTCACTTACGATCGAATCACGCAACATTCAGGCCTATGCCCCCCACCGTGCGGCTTACCCCTCCTGTGCATCGTGGACTCCGCAGAAGACCACCCCATCGTGGACTCCATCAGCGACCACCCTTAGCCAGCCCCATGCCTGTGCCGCGCAGCAGCCAACCAATCACAGGGGGCCCAAATGCTACTTCTGTGGGCAGTCAAAACACCTCCGACAGCGCTGCCCGGCGCGGAGCGCCCTCTGCAAGGCCTATGGTAAGAAGGGACATATCGCTGCAGTGTGTCAGGTCAGCTCAATCACCGCTATTGTCCCGGCAACCCCCACGTGCGCCGCCATCTTCCCCTCCTCGGACCATGTGCAGCCAGTGGACACCGCCATCTGGCTCGACTCGCAACACGTGCGACCCGTGAGCGCCGCCATCTTGTTCCTCCCAAAACCAATGGGCGCTGCCATCTTGTCTCCCCACGACACATGCAGCTCATGGGCGCTGCCATCTTGCCGGACTTGGGATCACTGCCCGCCAGGCACCTCATCAGGATGCTCATCATCTGCAACCACCGACGACCAGCTGCGTCTCGCCTCGGTCACGATTGACCAGTCTCGGCAAAGCAACCTTGCGACTGCTTCAACTAAAGTGAAGGTCAACGGACATGAGATCTCCTGCCTGCTGGACTCCGGGAGTACTGAAAGCTTCATTCACCCCGATACGGTAAGGCACTGCTCCCTCGCGGTACACCTCACTAACCAGAGAATCTCCCTGGCCTCCTGATCCCACTCCGTGGCGATCCGGGGGTACTGCATCGCCACTCTCACTGTCCAGGGCGTGAAGTTCAGCGGCTTCCACCTCTACGTCCTCCCCAACCTCTGTGCTGCCTTGCTACTCGGCCTGGACTTCCAGTGCAACCTCCAGAGCCTAACCCTGAAATTCGGCGGGCACCTACCATCCCTTACTGTTTGCTGCCTCGCGACCCTTAAGGTCGACCCGCCTTCCCTTTTTGAAAATCTAACCTCGGATTTTAAACCCGTCGCCACCAGGAGCAGATGGTACAGCGCCTCAGGACAGGACTTTCATCAGGTCTGAAGTCCAGCGGCTGCTTCAGGAAGGCATCATCGAGGCCAGCAACAGCCCCTGGAGAGCCCAAGTGGTAGTAGTCAAAACTGGGGAGAAAAATAGGATGGCCGTTGACTACAGTCAGACCATCAATCGGTACACACAGCTCGATGCGTACCCCCTCCCACGCATATCTGATATCGTCAATCTGATTGCACAGTACCGGGTCTTCTCGGCAGTGGACCTGGGGTGGGATTCTCCGACCCTCCGCCAGGTTGGACAATCGCCGGGGGCCGGCGTCAATCCCGCCCCTGCCATGTCCCGAATTCTCCGGCACCAGAGATTCGGCGGGGGGCGGGAATTGCTCCGCGCCGGTCGGCATTCCCCCCCCCCCCCGGCGATTCTCCGGCCCGCGATGGGCCGAACCCCCACCGCTGTCATGCCTCTCCCGCCAGCGTGGATCAAACCACCTTCCTTACCAGCGGGAGCAGGCGGCATGGGCAGGCTCCGGGGTCCTGGGGGGGGGGTTCGGGGCGTTCTGGCCCCGGGGGTGCCCTCAAGGTGGCCTGGCCCACGATCGGGGCCCACCGATCGGCAGGTGGGCCTGTGCCGTGGGGGCACTCTTTTCCTTCCACCTTCGCCATAGTCTTCACCATGGCGGAGGTGAAGTGACCACCTCCCCTGCGTGGGGATGACGTCAGCAGCCGCTGATGCTCCGGCGCATGTGCGGACCTCCGCCGGCTGGCGAAGTCCCTTCGACCTCGGCTAGCATGGTGCCAAAGGCCTTCCATGCCAGCCGGCGGAGTGCCAACCACTCCTGCGCGGGCCTAGCCCCTCAATGTTAGGGCTTGGCCCCTAAAGTTGCGGAAACTTCCGCACCTTTGGGGCGGCCCGACGCCGGAGTGGTTGATGCTACATCATCACGCTGGGACCCCCCGTTCTGCTGGGTAGGGGAGAATCCCGGCCCTAAAATCTGCCTACCACCAGCTCCCATCCGTAAGGCGGACCGCCCATAGACTGCGTTCGAAGCAGATGGTCGCCTTTACCACTTTCTTAGGGTCCCCTTCAGCATCACCAATGGAGGCTTGGGCTTCCAACGGGAGATGGACCAAATGGTTGACCGGTACGGACTGTGGGCTACCTTCCCGTACCTGGACAATGTCACCATCTGAGGCCACGACCAGCAGGACCATGATGCCAACCGTGCCAAATTTCTCCACACCGCCACTCTCCTCAACCTCACATATAACAAGGAGAAGTTTGTGTTCAGCACGAGCCGTTCTGCCATCCTCGGCTATGTGGCCTAGAGCGGAGTTCTGGCGCCCGACCCCGATCGCATGCGCCTCCTCATGGAATGCCCCCTCCCTCACTACCCCAAGGCTCTCAAACTGTGCCTGGGGTTCTTTTCCTATCATGCCCAGTGGGTCCCTAAATATGCGGACAAGGCCCGCTCACTCATTCAGTCCACAGTCTTTCCCCTGACGGCCGAGGCTCACCAGGCCTTCAACCGTATCAAGGCCGACATTGCCAAGGCCGCGATGCACATGGTCGACGAGATGTTGCCATTCCAAGTGGAGAGCGATGCAGCAGACGTCGCTCTGGCCGCCACCCTCAACCAGGCAGGCCCGTGGCATTCTTTTCCCGCACCCTCCATGCCTCCGAAATTCGACACTCCTCCGTCGAGAAGGAGGCCCAAGCAATCGTTGAAGCTGTGCGGCATTGGAGGCATTACCTGGCCAGCAGGGCCCCTCCCCTCCACCGACCGCAACACATACTTTCTCAGTGTGGTCAATGAATATTCCCGATTCCCCTTTGCCATCCCATGCCCCGACATGACGTCGGCCACCGTCATCAAAGTCCTCAACACCCTCTTCGCTCTGTTCGGTTTCCCCGCCTACCACCATGTGGTGAATGTGTAACCACTATAATTCACACTGTACATTACTGTGTCCCTGTGGGCTCCATCTGTGAGCCGTTGCGCGGCTCTGCCCACAGGGGGAGATGAGGAGCATGTACAGGGCTCCGCCCCCTTCAGGAAGGATAAGTGCTGCGGTCCTGCGAGTCCGCCTTCAGTTCAGCACAGTCGCAGGCAGGCTCAGTTGTAAGCCGATTAAAGCCATAGTTTAGTCCAACTCATGTCTCTGGTGAATTGATGGTCGCATCAACTTAATTAGCTTAAAGAACTACTATGGAATCAGCCCTCAAACCTGACCGACTGGAACTCGATCCACAGGCCGCAGAGGGAAAGGAATTTTTTTCGGATTGGCTTCGGTACTTCAAGGACTACCTGGCTGCGTCGACTACCTCCTCTGTTACAGATGAACAGAAACTAAGTCTTCTCCACGCAGGGGTGAGCCATCGTATTTCTACTCAACTTGATGTAACTGACTCTTATACTGAGGCCCTCGCGATGCTCGACCGCCTGTACGTGCGGCCCATGAATGAAGTCTACGCGCGACATATCTTCACAACTCGTCGCCAGCGCCCTGGGGAGTCGCTAGATGACTATCTGCGTGACCTCAAAGCCCTAGCACGCGACTGTAACTTCCAGGCCGTGACAGTCTCTCAGCACATGGAACTCGCCGTCCGTGACGTGTACGTTGCGGGGGTCCGATCAAATTATGTGCGGCAGCGTCTTCTTGAGAAAAGGGCCCAGGACCTGGACCAGGTTCCGATGACTGCCGTGTAAATTCAGCTTTGTAACTGTGAATCTGATCAATGCCCAGCATGGAATGCTGTCACAAATATTGCACAGCAAAAAATGTTTGTATTGGAGTGGCATTGTTGACCCAAATTATTGGTCCAGCTTTTTATCTGCCTGTGGGGTTGGGAATACGATGCAACTACAATTTGAAAACTGGAGGCCTGGAAGTTGTTTAAGTATCCTGTTTGAAAATGCTGGTGGGGGTCAGGAATGGGGAACACCTTCACAGTCAAATAATGACCTATCAAACACCTTAAGGACTTCACTAAGGGCTTGTGGAGGTTGGAAAGGCAATTCTTAAATCTGATTTTGGTCACCACAAGCTGTCTGGTGCATATTAGTGCACAGCAATTGGTTTCAATGCATGGCCAAAGAAAAACTCTTCTTGTGAAGGTAAAAGTCACGGGCCCTCGGGTAATCTGTGATGGTACATGTGCAAAAACATAGCTTATTTGCCCTCTTGAACAGTCATTTATCTTCATGACTCTCTGATAACTGCCTTCTCTATTTGCCAACACATCAACAGGCCTCAACATGGTTGCTGCCTGTATTTATCACTGGCACCGGTGTGGTAGTCACCGCTGATGTATATATTGTATATAGAGGATGTTGTTATAGGTGCTTTACGGTAAGGCCCCTGTGATACGCTATCAATTGCACATAAAGACTCGAATCGGTACAAGAGAGGCTTTATTACCATGAGATGTTTATCCTTCGACTGCAGCTGGTAGAATGGCAGCTCAGGAGAACTCATGAATATTTATACTGCTCCCTGTGGGCGGAGCTAGCCGGCAGGGGCTACCTACAAACCTATAATACAGGTACTGCTGTACATCCCCTAATACAGCACGGTAGCATGGTGGTTAGCATAAATGCTTCACAGCTCCAGGGTCCCAGGTTCGGTTCCCGGCTGGGTCACTGTCTGTACGGAGTCTGCACGTCCTCCCCGTGTGTGCGTGGGTTTCCTCCAGGTGCTCCGGTTTCCTCCCACAGTCCAAAGATGTGCGGGTTAGGTGGATTGGCCATGCTAAATTGCCCGTAGTGTCCTAATAGTAAGGTTAAGGGGGGGTTGTTTGGGTTACGGGTATAGGGTGGATACGTGGGTTTGAGTGGGGTGGTCATTGCTCGGCACAACATCGAGGGCCGAAGGGCCTGTTCTGTGCTGTACTGTTCTATAAACAGGCACACATATATTTACACAGTGGTGGATTACCACACCCTTTACTACAGGTACGGGGGTAGATCCCTGCCTGTTGGCTCCGTCCAGTAGGCAGAGTATAAATATGTGTGCTCCCCGTACAGCAGCCATTTCGTCAGCTGCTGTAGAAGGCCACACATCTCTGTGTATTAAAGCCTCGATTACATCCTACTCTCGTCTTTGCGTAATTGATAGTGCATCAATTTATTACACTGAGTTTTCAGAGATGGACCTCCACATCAAGCCGGATCTCCTGTAGCTGCATCCTCAAGCAGACAACGCCAAAAAGGACTTTGAACATTGGCTAGCCTGTTTCAAAGCGTACATCAGGTCTGCGCCAGATGCAATTCCAGAAGCTCAGAAGCTCCAGATCCTTTACACGCGGCTGAGCTCTAACGTCGTTCCACTCATCCAGGACTCACTGACCTACGCAGAGGCCATGGCACTACTGAAGTAAAACTACACTCTGCGGACTAACAAAATCTACACCAGACACCTCCTCTCCACGCAGCGCCAACTTCCCGGTGAGTCAGTGGTAGATTTCTGGCACGCCCTTCTCGCCCTAGTTAGAGACTGTGACTGTCAGGTCATTTCGGCCACGGAACACTGGAATTTGCTGATGTGAGACGCATTTGTTACGGGCATAGGGTCTGACTACATCCGCCAGCGCCTCCTAGAAGGGGCCACGCTCGACCTCGCGGCGACCAAAGAGCTCTCACTTACGATCGAATCACGCAACATTCAGGCCTATGCCCCCCACCGTGCGGCTTACCCCTCCTGTGCATCGTGGACTCCGCAGAAGACCACCCCATCGTGGACTCCATCAGCGACCACCCTTAGCCAGCCCCATGCCTGTGCCGCGCAGCAGCCAACCAATCACAGGGGGCCCAAATGCTACTTCTGTGGGCAGTCAAAACACCTCCGACAGCGCTGCCCGGCGCGGAGCGCCCTCTGCAAGGCCTATGGTAAGAAGGGACATATCGCTGCAGTGTGTCAGGTCAGCTCAATCACCGCTATTGTCCCGGCAACCCCCACGTGCGCCGCCATCTTCCCCTCCTCGGACCATGTGCAGCCAGTGGACACCGCCATCTGGCTCGACTCGCAACACGTGCGACCCGTGAGCGCCGCCATCTTGTTCCTCCCAAAACCAATGGGCGCTGCCATCTTGTCTCCCCACGACACATGCAGCTCATGGGCGCTGCCATCTTGCCGGACTTGGGATCACTGCCCGCCAGGCACCTCATCAGGATGCTCATCATCTGCAACCACCGACGACCAGCTGCGTCTCGCCTCGGTCACGATTGACCAGTCTCGGCAAAGCAACCTTGCGACTGCTTCAACTAAAGTGAAGGTCAACGGACATGAGATCTCCTGCCTGCTGGACTCCGGGAGTACTGAAAGCTTCATTCACCCCGATACGGTAAGGCACTGCTCCCTCGCGGTACACCTCACTAACCAGAGAATCTCCCTGGCCTCCTGATCCCACTCCGTGGCGATCCGGGGGTACTGCATCGCCACTCTCACTGTCCAGGGCGTGAAGTTCAGCGGCTTCCACCTCTACGTCCTCCCCAACCTCTGTGCTGCCTTGCTACTCGGCCTGGACTTCCAGTGCAACCTCCAGAGCCTAACCCTGAAATTCGGCGGGCACCTACCATCCCTTACTGTTTGCTGCCTCGCGACCCTTAAGGTCGACCCGCCTTCCCTTTTTGAAAATCTAACCTCGGATTTTAAACCCGTCGCCACCAGGAGCAGATGGTACAGCGCCTCAGGACAGGACTTTCATCAGGTCTGAAGTCCAGCGGCTGCTTCAGGAAGGCATCATCGAGGCCAGCAACAGCCCCTGGAGAGCCCAAGTGGTAGTAGTCAAAACTGGGGAGAAAAATAGGATGGCCGTTGACTACAGTCAGACCATCAATTGGTACACACAGCTCGATGCGTACCCCCTCCCACGCATATCTGATATCGTCAATCTGATTGCACAGTACCGGGTCTTCTCGGCAGTGGACCTGGGGTGGGATTCTCCGACCCTCCGCCAGGTTGGACAATCGCCGGGGGCCGGCGTCAATCCCGCCCCTGCCATGTCCCGAATTCTCCGGCACCAGAGATTCGGCGGGGGGCGGGAATTGCTCCGCGCCGGTCGGCATTCCCCCCCCCCCCCGGCGATTCTCCGGCCCGCGATGGGCCGAAACCCCACCGCTGTCATGCCTCTCCCGCCGGCGTGGATCAAACCACCTTCCTTACCAGCGGGAGCAGGCGGCATGGGCAGGCTCCGGGGTCCTGGGGGGGGGGTTCGGGGCGTTCTGGCCCCGGGGGTGCCCTCAAGGTGGCCTGGCCCACGATCGGGGCCCACTGATCGGCAGGTGGGCCTGTGCCGTGGGGGCACTCTTTTCCTTCCACCTTCGCCATAGTCTTCACCATGGCGGAGGTGAAGTGACCACCTCCCCTGCGTGGGGATGACGTCAGCAGCCGCTGATGCTCCGGCGCATGTGCGGACCTCCGCCAGCTGGCGAAGTCCCTTCGACCTCGGCTAGCATGGTGCCAAAGGCCTTCCATGCCAGCCGGCGGAGCGCCAACCACTCCTGCGCGGGCCTAGCCCCTCAATGTTAGGGCTTGGCCCCTAAAGTTGCGGAAACTTCCGCACCTTTGGGGCGGCCCGACGCCGGAGTGGTTGATGCTACACCATCACGCTGGGACCCCCCGTTCTGCTGGGTAGGGGAGAATCCCGGCCCTAAAATCTGCCTACCACCAGCTCCCATCCGTAAGGCGGACCGCCCATAGACTGCGTTCGAAGCAGATGGTCGCCTTTACCACTTTCTTAGGGTCCCCTTCAGCATCACCAATGGAGGCTTGGGCTTCCAACGGGAGATGGACCAAATGGTTGACCGGTACGGACTGTGGGCTACCTTCCCGTACCTGGACAATGTCACCATCTGAGGCCACGACCAGCAGGACCATGATGCCAACCGTGCCAAATTTCTCCACACCGCCACTCTCCTCAACCTCACATATAACAAGGAGAAGTTTGTGTTCAGCACGAGCCGTTCTGCCATCCTCGGCTATGTGGCCTAGAGCGGAGTTCTGGCGCCCGACCCCGATCGCATGCGCCTCCTCATGGAATGCCCCCTCCCTCACTACCCCAAGGCTCTCAAACTGTGCCTGGGGTTCTTTTCCTATCATGCCCAGTGGGTCCCTAAATATGCGGACAAGGCCCGCTCACTCATTCAGTCCACAGTCTTTCCCCTGATGGCCGAGGCTCACCAGGCCTTCAACCGTATCAAGGCCGACATTGCCAAGGCCGCGATGCACATGGTCGACGAGATGTTGCCATCCCAAGTGGAGAGCGATGCAGCAGACGTCGCTCTGGCCGCCACCCTCAACCAGGCAGGCCCGTGGCATTCTTTTCCCGCACCCTCCATGCCTCCGAAATTCGACACTCCTCCGTCGAGAAGGAGGCCCAAGCAATCGTTGAAGCTGTGCGGCATTGGAGGCATTACCTGGCCAGCAGGGCCCCTCCCCTCCACCGACCGCAACACATACTTTCTCAGTGTGGTCAATGAATATTCCCGATTCCCCTTTGCCATCCCATGCCCCGACATGACGTCGGCCACCGTCATCAAAGTCCTCAACACCCTCTTCGCTCTGTTCGGTTTCCCCGCCTACCACCATGTGGTGAATGTGTAACCACTATAATTCACACTGTACATTACTGTGTCCCTGTGGGCTCCATCTGTGAGCCGTTGCGCGGCTCTGCCCACAGGGGGAGATGAGGAGCATGTACAGGGCTCCGCCCTTGGCTCCGCCCCCTTCAGGAAGGATAAGTGCTGCGGTCCTGCGAGTCCGCCTTCAGTTCAGCACAGTCGCAGGCAGGCTCAGTTGTAAGCCGATTAAAGCCATAGTTTAGTCCAACTCATGTCTCTGGTGAATTGATGGTCGCATCAACTTAATTAGCTTAAAGAACTACTATGGAATCAGCCCTCAAACCTGACCGACTGGAACTCGATCCACAGGCCGCAGAGGGAAAGGAATTTTTTTCGGATTGGCTTCGGTACTTCAAGGACTACCTGGCTGCGTCGACTACCTCCTCTGTTACAGATGAACAGAAACTAAGTCTTCTCCACGCAGGGGTGAGCCATCGTATTTCTACTCAACTTGATGTAACTGACTCTTATACTGAGGCCCTCGCGATGCTCGACCGCCTGTACGTGCGGCCCATGAATGAAGTCTACGCGCGACATATCTTCACAACTCGTCGCCAGCGCCCTGGGGAGTCGCTAGATGACTATCTGCGTGACCTCAAAGCCCTAGCACGCGACTGTAACTTCCAGGCCGTGACAGTCTCTCAGCACATGGAACTCGCCGTCCGTGACGTGTACGTTGCGGGGGTCCGATCAAATTATGTGCGGCAGCGTCTTCTTGAGAAAAGGGCCCAGGACCTGGAGGACACGGTAAAACTGGCGACCTCATTAGAGGTCGCTTTCCAAAGCCTAACTGCGTTCCCGGCCGATCACGCGACCCCATCGTGGACCTCCGACCAAAGGCTGCCCCAGGCCTGCGCCGCGCGGCCACCTGCCCACCACGGAGGACTATCATGCCATTTCTGCGGCCAGCCCCAACACCCCCGACAGCAATGCCCGGCCCGCAACGCAAGCTGCAGCAGCTGCGGGTGAAAAGGACACTTCGCTAAGGTCTGCCTGGCCAAATCCAAAAGCTCGAACCCTAACTCGAACACTCACTCCTCAGGCTCACAGACCCCGTAACGTGGAAGCGTGTCTGCCGACTCCGCCTCTGCACAACATGTGTGGCTCACGGGGGCCGCTATCTGGCCATCCACCCCACGCAGCCGGCCACGTGCGATCCATGGGGGCCACCATCTTGGACGCCATCTTCTTCGACGCCCGCCACGTGCGATTCATGAGGGCGGCCATCTTGGCCATCACCCGCTCCCCAACTCGAACAGTCATCGCGGGGCCATTCCAGCACCGCCGACCACGCCGCCGTCTACCCTCAACTCAGCGCCTTCACCTTGGACCAGTCGCGGCCCAAGCACCTCAAAAGCTCCATGATGGCCGTCCGAATAAACGGCCACGAGACACCGTGCCACTTCGAGTCCGGGAGCACCGAGAGCTTCGTTCACCCGGACCTGGT
The DNA here is from genome assembly GCF_902713615.1 of Scyliorhinus canicula. Classification (NCBI taxonomy): domain Eukaryota; kingdom Metazoa; phylum Chordata; class Chondrichthyes; order Carcharhiniformes; family Scyliorhinidae; genus Scyliorhinus; species Scyliorhinus canicula. The sequence goes on from NC_052146.1 coordinate 91,090,480, forward strand.
AAGGCGATGTTCGCCCCCGGTATTCCCAACGCGGCAAACAATCTCTCTCGCCTCGGGGTCGCACTCAGTCCAAATACAAGGGCGCACCTCAGTGACTCTAACGATACAGGGTGCCAATTATACGAATTCCAAACTATACGTGCTCCCAGACCTCTGCGCCCCGCTCCTCCTACGACTGGATTTCCAGTGTAACCTCATGAGCCTCACACTCAGCTTCGGCGGGCCCCTGCCCCCACTCACTATATGCAGCCTAGCAACCCTGAAAGTCGACCCCCCCTCACTCTTCGCTAACCTCACCGCCAACTGCAAGCCAGTGGCCACTCGCAGCAGGAGGTATAGTCTGCAGGACAGGGTGTTCATCAGATCTGACGTTCGGCGCCTGTTGCGTGAAGGAGTCATAGAGGCCAGAAATAGCCCCTGGAGAGCTCAGGTGGTGGTCGTCAAAACCGGGGATAAGCTCCGGATGGTGGTTGATTACAGCCAGACCATTAACCGGTTCATGCACCTTGATGCGTACCCCCTCCCCCGGATTGCGGATATGGTAAACCAGATTGCACAGTACCGTGTGTTCTCCCCGGTGGATCTGAAGTCTGCATACCACCAGCTCCCAATCCGCCCGGAGGACCGCCACTACACGGCGTTCGAGGCCGATGGCCGCCTCTTCCATTTCCTCCGGGTCCTCTTTGGCGTCACAAACGGGGTTTCGGTGTTCCAAAGAGCAATGGACCGAATGGTGGACTAGTACGGGCTGCGGGCGACTTTCCCGTACTTGGATAATGTCACCATCTGCGGCCATGACCAGCAGGACCACGACGACAATCTCCACCGATTTCTCCAGACCGCCCAAGAGCTCAACCTCACCTATAATAAGGAGAAATGCATTTTCCGCACAACCAGGCTAGCCATCCTTGGCTACGTCGTGGAAAATGGAGTCCTAGGACCGGACCCTGACCGTATGCGCCCCCTCTTACAACTCCCTCTCCTTCACTGTCCCAAGGCCCTCAAGAGGTGTCTCGGGTTTTTTTCGTACTATGCCCAGTGGGTCCCCGAGTATGCGGACAAAGCCCGCCCACTATTTAAGGCCACCCTCTTCTCACTGTCAGCCGAGGCTCGCCAGGCCTTCGACTGTATTAAGGCGGACATCGCTAAGGCCGCCATGAGTGCAATAGACGAGTCTGTCCTGTTCCAGGTGGAGAGCGATGCCTCAGAGGTTGTTCTCGCTGCCACTCTGAACCAGGCAGGCAGGCCAGTAGCTTTCTTTTCCCGAACCCTCCCCTCTTCCGAACTTCGACACTCCTCAGTCGAAAAAGAAGCCCAAGCCATTGTGGAAGCCGTGCGGCACTGGAGGCACTACCTCGCAGGTAGGAGGTTTACCCTCATCACCGACCAAAGATCGGTTTCCTTCATGTTTGACAATTTGCAGCGGGGCAAGATCAAAAATGAGAAGATCTTGAGGTGGAGGATCGAACTTTGAACGCCTGAGCATCGATTTCAAAGGGCCCCTCCCTTCAACTAATCGGAACATTTATTTCCTCAATGTTATAGATGAATTCTCAGTTTCCCGTTTGCCATCCCATGTCCCGATATGACCTCCCTTACAGTTATTAGAGCCCTGCACAGTGTCTTCACTCTGTTCAGTTTCCCCAACTATGTCCACAACGACAGGGGTTCGTCCTTCATGAGCGACGAACTGCGTCAGTACCTGCTCAGTAAGGGCATCGCCTCGAGCAGGACTACCAGCTATAACCCCAGGGGGGACGGGCAGGTGGAGAGGGAGAACGCGATGGTCTGGAAGACCGTCCTACTGACCCTACGGTCCAGGAATCCCCTGACCTCCCACTGGCAGGAGGTCCTCCCCGATGCGCTCCATGCTATTAGGTCCGTCCTTTGTACGGCCACGAATCAGACTCCTCATGATCGCCTATTTTCCTTCCCGAGGGGAACTACTACGGGGGTCTCGCTTCCGCCCTGGTTGAGGACACCGGGCCCTGTCCTCCTCTGAAAACACATTCGGACACATAAGACCAACTCTCTGGTAGAGAGGGCCCAACTCCTGAACTCGAACCCCCACTACACGTTTGTTGAACCTCCGGGACCTGGCACCCGCAAGCCCTCCTACTACTACCGCCGATGTACCCCCCCATACTACACCCCACCCGACTTCCCAGGCCCTGCGCCCCTGCACCTATTTGCTTCCCGCGTTCCCTTCCACCCGACACACCGGTTCGCACGAACGAAACTCAGGAAGAACCATCCCCGAGTCCACCCTCGGACTCGCACCGAATATCCTTCCACAGCCATCCGAAATGGCTGCAACACCAGTGCTTTGTCGGTCACAACGTACGATTCGGGCGCCGGACCGACTGAACTTGTAGACCCGTCACCCCTGCCGGACTTGATTTTTTAACAGGGGGGTGAATGTGGTGAATGTGTAACCACTATAATTCACACTGTACATTACTGTGTCCCTGTGGGCTCCATCTGTGAGCCGTTGTGCGGCTCTGCCCACATGGGGAGATGAGGAACATGTATAGGGCTCCTCCCTTGGCTCCGCCCCTTCAGGAAGTATAAGTGCTGCGGTCCTGCGAGTCCGCCTTCAGTTCAGCACAGTCGCAGGCAGGCCCAGTTGTAAGCCGATTAAAGCCACAGTTTTCTCCAACTCGTGTCTCTGGTAAATTGATGGTCGCATCACACCACAGCGACCGGGGATCCTCATTCATGAGCGATGAGGTGCACCAAGTACCTGCTCAACAGGGGCATTGCCTCGAGCAGGATGACCAGCTACAACCCCTGGGGAAATGGGCAGGTAGAGAGGGAGAACGGGACGGTCTGGAGGGCCTTCCAGCTGGCCCTACGGTCCAGAAATCTCCCGGCTTCCCGCTGGCAGGAAATCCTCCCCGATGCACTTCACTCCATTCGCTCGCTCCTGTGCACCGCGACTAATGAAACCCCCCATGAATGTCTCTTTGCCTTCCCCAGGAAGTCCACCTCTGGGGTTTCGCTCCCAACGTGGCTGGCAGCTCCAGGACCCGTTCTCCTCCGTAGACACGTTCGACTCCACAAGGCAGACCCGCTGGTTGAGAGGGTACAGCTACTTCACACCAACCCACAGTACGCTTACGTAGCATACCTCGTCGGTCGCCCTCAAGGATATGGCACCAGCTGGTTCCCCACACATCCTCCCCTCCGACCCGGTGCCACCCTCCCTTCTCCTGGCGCACCCCACTGCAGCCCCCTATCCGGGAAACTCCGCCCTCCCCTTGCCCACACCCGGGATGAAGAGGATTTCGACACGCTCCCAAAGTCTCCCAAGACCAAGCCGTCACCAGAGTTGCCACCAGCACTACGGCGCCCTCTACGATAGATTAAGGCACTGGACGGCCTGAATTTATAATTCTATCTGTACTTTTAAAACACAATTTTCTGTATATAGTTCTCCACCACCCCCGCCGGACTCATTTTTAACAGACGGTGAATGTGGTAGTCACCACTGATCTATATATTGTATATAGAGGGTGTTGTTATAGGTGCTTTACGGTAAGGCCCCTGTACTACAGATATGGGGGCAGAACCCTGCCTGCTGGCTCCGCCCAGTAGGCGGAGTATAAATATGTGTGCTCCCCGTACAGCAGCCATTTCACCAGCTACTGTAGGGGGCCACACATCTCAGTGTAATAAAGCCGCGATTACATCCTACTCGCGTCTTTGCGTAATTCATAGTGCATCAACCAGGCAGGTAGCTCCCACTGCCTCCTTGAGACACTTGGCATCATTAACTGGGCTCACTTCCTGCACAAATGGCATTAGCATTTAAAGATAGCACAGCAAGAGTGACATAGTTCAGGCACTAGGTTGTGACCCATAATTCACCAGGGTGTCGGGCTCCCAACCTTGGTTTGAAAATCTGGCCCATTGTTTATGCATCGGAGGCTCAGAAGAGGGACTTTGTGCCAGATCTTTCAAGCGCCATCATTTTGAGATTGTATTTCTGTGAACACTTTATGTCTGAACTTTAGTTTGGAACGGAAATGGAAAATCTTTGATCAGCTTCAGATGCTTTTTGGGTGTAAGAATCAATGAGTCTGACAGAATATAATGGAGGCACTCTATTGATTTCTTGTGTGACGGTAAACTTAGAGCACGGTCAAAATGTGAGCATTGTTTCGAAATATCCTAGCTAACAGCTCTTTCAGTCTTCAGGTATCAGTGTTCAGATTTGCAGGTAAGTGGGGAAGGGTAAAGAAGTGAAGAATTTGAGTGATGTACAAAAAGAAAATGATAAAACTTTGCACTGATGGACCGATACAAGAAGAGATCAAAAATGTGTTGCAGGCTAATGGAAATTTTATCCCTGTGCATGCTGAGTCATTTCAATAGCTCTACTGACTATATTTTACGGCCAGAAGATTGTGCTTGGAATTGCAGTTTTTCCTTGAGTGTGATGTGAACAAGAGGTCATTTATTTTCCTCAAGTGCTGGAATCATCGAGAGAACAATGGCAAGGCTTGAGTGCTGGAGTCATTCTTCACAGAGAGATAGTTTAGTTCTCAGCAGGTACAAATAGTGACTCGAAATCTATATCTGCATGTCCTAGTCTTTTAGCTTCAGTCTATAGCATAAGGCCCAATGCCAATGGGCAGTTAAAATGATGCCCATATGTTTTTCACAAACTTATGCCATCTCCCAGCCACCACCATTTTTCCACCCAATTGTTAGTTTCAGGAAAGGGAAAGGGGACCTCGTTAAAATGTGAAAGTTGGGATCCTGTTTGGACCTTATACTAGTTTAACTCCAAGTCGCACAAGTTGCTCATACTCTGGAGCTACCTGTGAAATCCAGTGACAAACAGAAGTAGAGGGAAATTAAGGGCTGGATTCTCCGCAGCCCCTCGCCAAAATCGTGTTTGGCCTGGGGGCGGAGAATCAATTTTCGTGCCGGAATCGGACCCGGCGCCGTTCCGGCGATTCTCCGGGACCTGAGATTCGGCCTTTCCGCGAATTACTCTGTGCGGCTGGGGGGCCATTGCCAGCGGCTTGCTCAGCGATCTTCCCCTCCCAGCCGGCCAAGTTCCCGACGGTGTGGTTCTTTCCAACTTCCAATTCCTATGCTTACCAACAGGCCAGGGAATAATTCCCAATGGATTTGGGCAGGAGTTGTGAACAATGGAAGAAAGACACATGATTATCACGTGCAGGCAAAGTCACAGTAGCTTCCTGCCTGCCCTATGGACTATCCAAGTTAATATCAGAACTGTACCATGAGAAAGAGTGAGATTGCTCCTTGTCAGTCTGGATGTGAACAGATATATTTGTGGTGGTATGGATAGGAGCACTGCCATTGGTGCAGAGCACTGGTTTCCCAAAGGCTCTGGCTGGTCATGTGCCTCTAGGTTGATTGGCTGGGACTAGTCATGTGACTGCTCACCAATTGGTTGAGAGGCAAGTAGACCCCGCCTCTGAGGTGGGATATAAGTACCCAGAGCTCCCGGCGGTCGGCCTTTCTCTGTAATCGACCACCGGGCTAACATCTGGCTGATTAAAGCCAAAGTTTGGACCTTCATCGTGCCTCGCGTCCAATTGATGGTACATCAATTTAATCAGCTAGAATTTTGAAATGGAGCTTTGCATCAAGCCTGACTGCCTCTGTATCAGCCCGCATGCTTCAAATGCGCCTGCAACCTTTAAACATTGGCTGGCGTGTTTGAACAGTTACTTGACGACTGCAGCCAGCAAGCCCACCAAGGAGCAGAAACTCCACATCCTCCACTCGTGCGTGGGCACGGCGGTATACTCAATAATTGAGGACGAAAACGATTATGACGCGGCCATGGAGATTCTCAAAGGACACTTTCTCCGGCCGGTCAACAAAGTATTTGCACGGCATCTCCTGACTACTGGACAACAGTTCCCTGGTGAGTCCCTCGACGTTTTTTACCAGGCCCTCACGGCTCTGGGGAGAAATTGCGCCTGTCCCCAAGTTTCTGCAACAGAGCACATGGAACTTTTAATTAGAGACGCTTACATTGCTGGTATGCAATCCTCCTCTATCCGCCAGCGATTACTGGAAAAGAATGCCCTCAGCCTGTTTAGAGAGGCCTGAAAAATAGCCAGCGGCGCCCCGCTAGCTTGTCGGAGCATCCTTCAGGCCTGGGGGGGTGGGGTCGGGGTCAGTGGAGGACGGGGGTGGCACGTGCCATGAAGTCCAAGGGGTTGCCGCACGGCCGGGGGCGTATGCGCGGGCGTTCAGGTCAGCGACCTCCAGGGAGGTTGCAAGGGTCCATGCCTCAGCTAGGCTGAGGGCGCTGAAGATCCAAACTGAAGCTTTAATCAGCTAGTTAGCCCGGTGGTCGACTACGGAGAAAGGCCGACCGCCGGGAAACCTGGGTACCTACACCCCGCCTCGGAGGCGGGGTCTATTTGCCTCTCGACCAATTGGTGAGCAGTCACATGACTAGTCCCAGCCAATTGGACGAGAGGCACATGACCAGCCAGAGCCAATGGGAAACCAATGCTCTGCACCAATGCAGTGCTCACATTCATACCACCACAAATGTACACTCACACAGCACAGAATGCACACTCACACAGCACAGACTGCACACTCTCACAGCACAGACTGCAGACATGCACAGCACAGACTGTCGACTCGCACAGCACAGACTGCTCACTCACACAGCACTGACTGCACACTCACACAGCACTGACTGCACACTCACACAGCACTGACTGCACACTCACACAGCACTGACTGCACTCTCACACAGCACAGACTGCAGACTCGCACAGCACAGACTGCACACTCTCACAGCACAGACTGCAGACTCGCACAGCACAGACTGCACACTCTCACAGCACAGACTGCACACTCTCACAGCACAGACTGCTCACTCACACAGCACAGACTGCACACTCACACAGCACAGACTGCACACTCGCACAGCACAGACTGCACACTCGCACAGCACAGACTGCACACTCGCACAGCACAGACTGCACACTCGCACAGCACAGACTGCACACTCACACAGCACAGACTGCACACTCACAAAGCACAGACTGCACACTCACACAGCACAGACTGCACTCTCACACAGCACAGACTGCTCACTCACACAGCACAGACTGCACACTCACACAGCACAGACTGCACACACACACAGCACAGACTGCACACTCACACAGCACAGACTGCACACTCACAAAGCACAGACTGCACACTCTCACAGCACAGACTGCAGACTCACACAGCACAGGCTGCACACTCACACAGCACAGACTGCACACTCTCAGCACAGACTGTACACTCTCAGCACAGACTGCTCACTCACACAGCACAGACTGCGCACTCACACAGCACAGACTGCAGACACACACAGCACAGACTGCACACTCACACAGCACAGACTGCACACTCACACAGCACAGACTGCAGACTCACACAGCACAGACTGCAGACTCACACAGCACAGACTGCAGAATCACACAGCACAGACTGCAGACTCACACAGCACAGACTGCAGACTCACACAGCACAGACTGCACACTCACACAGCACAGACTGCACACACACAGCACAGACTGCACACTCACACAGCACAGACTGCACACTCACAGCACAGACCGCACACTCACACAGCACAGACCGCACACTCTCACAGCACAGACTGCACACTCTCACAGCACAGACTGCACACTCACACAGCACAGACTGCACACTCACACAGCACAGACTGCACACTCACACAGCACAGACTGCACACTCACACAGCACAGACTGCACACTCACACAGCACAGACTGCACACTCACACAGCACAGACTGCACACTCACACAGCACAGACTGCACACTCTCACAGCACAGACTGCACACTCACACAGCACAGACTGCACACTCACACAGCACAGACTGCACACTCTCGCAGCACAGACTGCACACACACACAGCACAGACTGCACACTCACACAGCACAGACTGCACACTCTCAGCACAGACTGTACACTCTCAGCACAGACTGCACACTCTCACAGCACAGACTGCACACTCACACAGCACAGACTGCACACTCTCAGCACAGACTGTACACTCTCAGCACAGACTGCACACTCTCACAGCACAGACTGCACACTCACACAGCACAGACTGCACACTCTCACAGCACAGACTGCACACTCTCACAGCACAGACTGCTCACTCACACAGCACAGACTGCTCACTCACACAGCACAGACTGCACACTCTCACAGCACAGACTGCACACTCTCACAGCACAGACTGCACACTCTCACAGCACAGACTGCACTCTCTCACAGCACAGACTGCACACTCTCACAGCACAGACTGCACACTCTCACAGCACAGACTGCACACTCTCACAGCACAGACTGCACACTCTCACAGCACAGACTGCACACTCTCACAGCACAGACTGCTCACTCACACAGCACAGACTGCACACTCTCACAGCACAGACTGCACACTCACACAGCACAGACTGCACACTCTCACAGCACAGACTGCACACTCTCAGCACAGACTGCACACTCTCAGCACAGACTGCAGACACACACAGCACAGACTGCACACTCACACAGCACAGACTGCAGACACACACAGCACAGACTGCACACTCACACAGCACAGGCTGCACACTCACACAGCACAGACTGCAGACACACAGCACAGACTGCACACTCACACAGCACAGACTGCACACTCACACAGCACAGACTGCACACTGACACAGCACAGACTGCACACTGACACAGCACAGACTGCACACTGACACAGCACAGACTGCACACTGACACAGCACAGACTGCACACTCACACAGCACAGACTGCACACTCGCACAGCACAGACTGCACACTCGCACACCACAGACTGCACACTCGCACAGCACAGACTGCACACACACAGCACAGACTGCACACTCTCACAGCACAGACTGCACACTCACACAGCACAGACTGCAGACACACAAGCACAGACTGCACTCTCTCACAGCACAGACTGCAGACACACACAGCACAGACTGCACACTCACACAGCACGGACTGCACACACACAGCACAGACTACACACTCACACAGCACAGACTGCACACTCTCACAGCACAGACTGCACACTCACACAGCACAGACTGCACTCTCTCACAGCACAGACTGCTCACTCACACAGCACAGACTGCACACTCACACAGCACAGACTGCACACTCACACAGCACAGACTGCACACTCACACAGCACAGACTGCTCACTCTCACAGCACAGGCTGCACACACACAGCACAGACTGCACACTCACACAGCACAGACTGCACACTCACACAGCACAGACTGCTCACTCACACAGCACAGACTGCACACTCACACAGCACAGGCTGCACACTCACACAGCACAGACTGCACACTCACACAGCACAGACTGCACACTCGCACAGCACAGACTGCTCACTCGCACAGCACAGACTGCACACTCTCACAGCACAGACTGCACACTCACACAGCACAGACTGCACACTCTCACAGCACAGACTGCACCCTCACACAGCACAGACTGCACACTCTCAGCACAGACTGCACACTCAGCACAGACTGCTCACTCACACAGCACAGACTGCACACTCACACAGCACAGACTGCACACTCACACAGCACAGACTGCACCCTCTCACAGCACAGACTGCACACTCTCACAGCACAGACTGCTCACTCACACAGCACAGGCTGCACACTCTCACAGCACAGACTGCACACTCACACAGCACAGACTGCACCCTCACACAGCACAGACTGCACACTCTCACAGCACAGACTGCACACACACACAGCACAGACTGCAAACACACACAGCACAGACTGCTCACTCACACAGCACAGACTGCACACTCTCAGCACAGACTGCACACTCTCAGCACAGACTGCACACTCACACAGCACAGACTGCACACACACACAGCACAGACTGCACACACACACAGCACAGACTGCTCACTCGCACAGCACAGACTGCTCACTCGCACAGCACAGACTGCACACTCTCAGCACAGACTGCACACTCTCACAGCACAGACTGCACACTCACACAGCACAGACTGCACACTCACAGAGCACAGACTGCACACTCTCACAGCACAGACTGCACACTCACACAGCACAGACTGCACACTCTCACAGCACAGACTGCACACTCTCACAGCACAGACTGCACACTCACACAGCACAGACTGCGCACTGACACAGCACAGACTGCACACTCACACAGCACAGACTGCACACTCACACAGCACAGACTGCACACTCTCACAGCACAGACTGCACACTCACACAGCACAGACTGCACACTCCCACAGCACAGACTGCTCACTCTCACAGCACAGACTGCACACTCACACAGCACAGACTGCACACTCACACAGTGTTACTAGTGTTACTGTGTCCTCCAGGTTCTGGGCCCCTTTTCGAGGAGACGCTGGTGCACATAATTGGACCGGACCCCTGCAACATACACATCTCGGACGGCGAGTTCCATGTGCTGGAGGCTGTCACAGCCTGGAAGTTACATTCTCGTGCTAGAGCTTTCAGGTCGTGCAGCTAGCCTTCTAGCAACTCTGCAGGGCACTGACGGCGGGTAGTAAAAAATGCTGCGCGTAAACTTCATTTTCGGGCCGCACGTACAGGCGGTCAAGTATCGCGAGGGCCTCGGTGTACGAGTCGCTACTATCAAGTTGAGTTGAAATACGATGGCTCACCCGTGCATGTAGAAGACTGAGTTTCTGTTCTTCAGTAACAGGATAGGTAGTCGACAGTAGCCAGGTAGGCCTTGAAGCACCGAAGCCAATGTAGAAATATTTCCTTCGCTTCTGCAGCCTGTGGATCGAGTTCTGGTCGATCAGGTTTGAGGGCTGATTCCATGGTAGTTTTTTCTAAGTCGATTAAATTGATGCGACCATCAATTCACTCAAGGACACGAGTAGAAGTAACCTGTGGCTTTAATCGACTTACAACTGAGCCTGCCTGCGACTAGCTGAACTGAAGGCAGGCTCACAAGACCGCAGCACTTTATACTTCTGGTTGAGGGTGGAGCCATGGGCGGAGCCAAGGGCGGAGCCCTGTACATGCTCCTCATCTCCCCCTGTGGGCAGAGCCGTGCAACGGCTCACAGATGGAGCCCACAGGGACACAGTGATATACAGTGTGAATTTATATTATACATTCACCACAGACACACACAGCACCGACTGCACACTCCCACAGCATTTTCGTCGTGTTGGGAGTTTCCGACGGTGCCACTGGTAGCACCTCACTGGTACTGGTATTGGTGAGGATTTCACGCCAATTTTCTGGTTCTGAAATACCACACATGCTCCGCTGGCGTCAGCACTTAGTCTCAGGAATGGAGAATCTAAACCCATATATTTCTCGGGCAGTGGCTACCAGGATGGTTCAGGTGGGAAGTTGAAATATTCACATCGGTACGGTGTGGCTTCTTTTCCAGGGGATGTTTTGTGAGATTTGTTGAGGCAAAGTGGAACGATCTTACTTTTGACCCCCTGATTTGGAACTGTTTGTTGTTACTGGATGCCTCTAGTTGAAAGGTTTTGCATGCTCTGGTTAAATCACAACTATTGTTGATGTTACACAGTGCCTTGCTTGCAGATAGTTTCTAAAATCTCCCAATCGATCTTTATATATTTTATTCTTCGCACAATGGCCAAAAACTTTCCACCCCACTTCCAGTCAGAGTCACTGGGCAGCAACCAGCAAAGACAGAACATGTTTGTTTTTTCTTTTTACTCCCTTTTTTATTCTACGGTGACCTTTTAACACTCCTTACCCCTGAACTGAGATAAATTAACTTACAAAAGAAAAAAAGAAAGACTTTCATTTAAATAGCACTTTTCACGACCACCAGATCTCAAAAGAGTTTACAGTGCAGAAGCAGGCCATTTGGGCCATTGAGTCTGCACTGGCCCTTGGAAAGAGCACCCGATTTAAGCCCGCGTCTCCACCCTATTCCCATAACCCAGTAACCCTACCTAACCTTTTGGACATGAATGGGCAATTTATCATGGCCAATCCAGTTAACCTGCACATCTTTGCATTGTGGGGGGAACCCGGAGCACCTGGAGGAAACCCACACAGACACGGGGAGAAAGTGCAAACTCCACACAGACATTCATCAGAGACTGGAATTGATCCCAGAAACTTGGAACTATGAGGCAGCAGTGCAAACCACTGTGCCACCAAGCTGCCCTGTTGATTAGTCACTTTTGTAATGTAGGAAATTTAATAGGAGGGGGTGGCGGAGGTAGTTGTAGCTATGGACGCGGAGAAGGCTTTCAATAGGCTGGAGTGGGGATACCTGTGGGAGGTGTTGAGGAGGTTTGGGTTTGGGGAGGGGTTCGTCAGCTGGGTGAGGCTGCTGTTCGAGGCCCCGGTGGCGTGTGTGGCCACGAACAGGAGGAGGTCGGAATATTTCCGGCTATACCGAGGAACGAGGCAGGGGTGCCCTTTATTCCCCCCTGCTCTTTGCGCTGGCAATTGAGCCCCTGGCCACGGCCTTGAGGGAGTCTAGGAATTGGAGGGGGTTGGTGAGGCTGTGGGGGGGTGGGGGGGCGGGGGGGGGGGAGGGAGGAACACCTGGTACCGTTATATGCAGACGATCTGCTAGTGTATGTGGCGGACCCGGTGGGGGGGATGCCGGAGGTGTTGAGGATCCTCAGGGAGTTTGGGGATTTCTCCGGGTGTAAGCTTAACATGGGGAAGAGTGAGCTGTTCGTGGTGCACCCGGGAGACCAGGAGAGGGGGATTGGTGAGCTTCCGCTAAAAAGGGCAGAGAGGAGTTTTTGATACCTGGCGGTGCAGGTGGCTGGAAGCTGGGGGGCCCTGCATAAGCTTAATTTGATGAGGCTGGTGGAATAAATGGAAGAGGAGTTCAAAAGGTGGGACATGCTGCCGCTCTCCCTGGCGGGTAGGGTACAGTCCATTAAAATGACGGTGCTCCCAAGGTTTCTGGTTTTGTTTCAGTGCCTCCCCATCCTGATCCCCAAGGCCTTTTTAAGCGGGTTAACAGGAGTATTATGGGGTTTGTGTGGACTAAGAAGGCCCCGAGGGTGAGAAGGGTGTTTTTGGAGCGGAGCAGGGACGGGGGGGGGGGGGGGGGGGGGGGGGGGGGCTGGGCTGGCGTTGCCCAACCTCTGCGGGTATTACTGGGTTGCCAACATGGCGATGGTACGCAAGTGGGTAATGGAGGGGGAGGGGGAAGCTTGGAAGAGGTTGAAGATGGCGTCCTGTGTGGGCACGAGCCTGGGGGCGCTGGTGATGGCACTGCTGACGCTCCCTCCGATGAGGTACACTACGAGCCCGGTGGTGGCGGCGACTCTCAAAATCTGGGGGCAATGGAGATGTCACAGGGGGGAAGTGGAGGCTTCGGTGTGGTCCCCGATACGGGGGAACCATCGGTTTGTCCCGGGGAAAATGGATGGGGGGTTCCGGAGCTGGTACAGGGCGGGTATTAGGAGGGTTGGGGACCTGTTCATCGACGGGTAGTTCGCGGGCCTTAGGGAACTGGAGGAGAAATTCGGGCTACCCCCCGGAAACACCTTCCGATATATGCATGTACGGGCATTCGTTAGGCGTCAGGTGGTGGAGTTCCAGCTGCTGCCGGTGCCCAGGGTTCAGGATAGGGTGCTGTCGGGGGTGTGGGTTGGAGAGGGCAGGATTTTGTTAATTTATCAGATGATACAGGAGGAGGAGGAGGCCTTGGTGGAGGAGTTAAAAGGTAAGTGGGAGGAGGAACTGGGGGAGGAGATCGATGAGGGTACGTGGACGACTGCCTTGGGAAGAGTAAATTCTTCCTCCTCTTGCGCCAGGCTTAGCCTGATACAATTTAAGGTACTGCACAGGGCGCATATGACCGGGGCAAGGCTGAGCCGGTACTTTGGGAGTGAGGATAGGTGTGTGAGATGTTTGGGGGGTCCTGCAAACCATACCCACATGTTCTGGGCATGCCCAGCGTTGGAGGAGTTCTGGAGGGGTGTAGCGGGGACGGTGTCAAGGGTGGTGAACTCCAGGGTTAAGCCAAGCTGGGGGCTTGTAATATTTGGGGTGTCAGATGAGCCGGGAGTGCAGGAGGCGAAAGAGGCCGGTATTCTGGCCTTTGCGTCCCTGGTAGCCTGGCGTAGGATTCTGCTTCAGTGGAAGGATGTGAGACCCCCAAGCGCGGAATCCTGGATTAATAACATGGCAGGGTTTATTAAATTGGAGAGGATGAAATTTGCCTTAAGGGGATCTTTGCAGGAGTTCTTCAGGCGGTGGCAACCGTTCCTAGACATCCTGGCGGAGCGTTAGGAGATGGTCAGTAGCAGCAGCAACCCAGGGGGGGGGGGGGGGGTTTGTTTATGTTTGGTTGGAGATTTATTATTGTTTATTGGTTATTGTTTATTGCTCATTGGTTAACGTTCATTGTTTATTTGTTTATTTATTTTCGCTGTTTCACTGTTCTGTACAGGGGTGGGTTTTTTTTTTCTATTTTTCTTTTCTGTTATTTATGATATAAAAATTTTGAATAAAAAAATATTTTAAAAAGGAAATGTAATAGCCAACTTGTGCAAATCCCAGCATAAGAACATAAGAAATAAGAGGAGGAGACCATTCAGTCCCTCGAGCTCTGCTGTTCAATAAGATCATGGCTGATCTGATTGTGACCTTAACTTCACTTTCCTGCTTGCACACCTTACTTTGAAACTGTGGACCATCGTTCTAGATTCCCCCAAGAGGGAAATATTCTCTCGGCATCCAAATATCGTCTCTCATTCTTCTGAACTCCAAATGCAACAGTGGCCAAATAATCTGTTTTTAATTATGTTGATTGAGGGATAAATATTGGCCAGGCCACCCACACTACTCCTGTTTGAAATGGCATCACATCATCTTTTATATCGAACCAAGCCTCGATTTATTGAATAATTTGAAAAACCGCACTTCCAACATACAGTACCCCCTCCATATTGCACCGGAGAACCAACCTTGATTTGCATGTTCAATGCCTGGAGTGGGACTTGCACGAAGAGTCATGTGAGTCAGAAACAGAAGTCCGATCAACTGAGCCACGACTTTCTAGTGATATGCCTTAGTTTTGTTTGGTTCACTTTCTACATTACAACAATGATCACACTTCAGAGAAATGACTTAATTGGTTGTGGGATGTTCTGAAGTTCTGAAAGGTATTAAAGAAATGTAAATACTTCCTTTTTCTTTTACACTGTACATTGCCTTTACCACTGAGACTTCAAGTGAGCTAGAACATTGCGACTGACCAATCCACACACTGCAGCGTTCTGGCTAAGAAATGTTGGTAAATCTGTATAAGTCACAGGCTAGTCTTCAGTTTCATTTGATTTGATTTATTGTCACATGTACCGAAGTACAGTGAAAGTATTTTTCTGTGGCCCCGGGAACGTACACAGTACGTACATAGTAGACAAAGAGAATAATCAACAGAGAACATTGACAAATGGTACATCGACAAACAGTGATTGGTTACAGTGACCAAACTGTTGGTTACAGTGTGGAACAAGGGGCCAAACAAAGCAAACAAAGCAAATACATGAGCAAGAGCAGCATAGGGCGTCGTGAATAGTGTTCTTACAGGGAACAGATCAGTCCGAGGGGGAGTCGTTGAGGAGTCTTGTAACCTTGGGGAAGAAGCTGTTCCTTTGTCTGGATGTGCGAGTCTTCAGACTTCTGTACCTTCTGCCTGATGGAAGGGTCTGGAAGAAGGCAATGCCTGGGTGGGAGGGATCTCTGAGGCAGCAGGATGTGTAGACAGAATCAATTTGGGGGTGACGCTTGTGTGATGCTTTGGGCTGAGTTCACCACACTCTGCAGTTTCTTGCAGTCTTGGACCAAGCAGTTGCCATACCAGGCTGTGATGCAGCCGGATAAAATGCTCTCTATCGCACATCTGTAGAGGCTTATGAGAGTCAATGCAGACATGCCAAATTTCTTTAGCTTCCATGGGAAGTAGAGACGCTGTTGCATCAACGTGAATGGACCAGGATGTTGGTGATGGTGACCCCCAGGAACTTAAAGCTATTGTCCATCGCCACTTTGGAGCCATTGATGCAGATGGGAGTGTGTGTCATGCTATGTTTCCTGAAGTCGATGATCAGTTCCTTGGTCTTTCAAACATTTAGAGAGTTGGAGTATTATGTCCAATTCTGGGCACCACTCTTTAGGGATGTCAAAGTCTTGGACAATGGGGAAAGGACCTATCCGGCTGGATCCCCTTGCAGCCATGTCTCTGTGATGACCACAACATCATACCAGCTAATTTCAATGTGCGCAGCTAGCTCATTTACCTTGTTCCTTATACTGCGTGCATTTAGATACAACACCCTTAATCCTGCATTGGCCACCTTCCTTTACATACTCTCCTCAGTCACTGTACCCTGTATTGTGGCCCTTTTTGATTTTTGACTATGGCCTCTCTGCTTTACACTTTTGCTCTTACTGCTTTTTGTTTCTGGCCCCATTTTACTGCCCTCAGACTTCCTGCATCGGTTCCCAACCCCCTGCCATGTTAGTTTAAACACTCCCCAACAGCATGAGCAAACACCTACGACACCCCTAGGACATTGGTTCCAGTCCTGCCCAGGTGCAGACAGTCCGGTTTGTACTGGTCCCACCTCCCCCAGAACCGGTTCCAGTATCCCAGGAATTTAAATCCCTCCCCCTTGCACCATCGCTCAAGCCACGCATTCATCCTATCTATTTTGATATTCCTACTCTGACTTGCCCGTGGCACTGGTAGCAATCCTGAGGTTACTACCTTTCAGGTCCTACTTTTTACTTTAACTCCTAACTCCCTGAATTCAGCTTGTAGGACCTCATCCCGTTTTTTACCTATATCGTTAGTGCCTATGTGTAGCACTATAGCTGGCTGTTCACCCTTCCCCCCTTTCCCCCCCCCCCCCCCCCCCCCCCCAGAATGTCCTGCAGCCACTCTGAGACATCCTTGACCCTTACACCAGGGAGGCAACATACCATCCTGAAGTCTTGATTGCGTCCACAGAACGGCCTGTCTATTCCCTTTATGATTTAGTCCCCTATCACTATAGCCCTGCCATTCTTCTTCCTGCCCTCCTGCACAGCAGAGCCAGCCATGGTGCCATGAACCTGGCTGCTGCTGCCTTCCTCAAGTGAGCCATCTTCCCCAACAGTATGCAAATCGGTATATCTGTTGTGCAGGGAGATGACCACAGGGGACACCTGTACTGCCTTCCTACTCTTGCTCTGTCTTTTGGTCACCCATTTTCTATCTCCCTCAATAATTTTCACCTGCGGTGTGACCAACTCACTAAACGTGCTATTCCCGACATCCTCAGCATCGCGGATGCTCCAAAGTGAGTCCACCCGCAGCTCCAGAGCCTTCAAGCGGTTTAACAGGAGCTGCTGCTGGATACATGTCTTGCACGTGAAGGAGCCAGGGTCAGTGGACATGTCCCTGAACTCCCACATCGCACAAGAGGAGCATGACATGGGTCTGGGGTCTCCTGCCATGTCTTAAACCTTAGGTTAACTTATACAACTACAATGCCAAAAACAAAAGAAAACAAAAAAAAATGGACAAATGAAAAGAAAAACTACTTATCAGTCACCACTACTTACCAGCAGGCCCTCTCTTGGCCAATCTAATCACAGCCTTCCTGTACGTCACTCTTCAGTTTCTTTCCACTCCTTACTGAACTCCCGCTCTTTTAAATCTCTGGCTCCTCTCCCGCACTTTAAGGTGGGACTAACTACAGTACTCCTCACACAATGGTGTAAGAGAATACATGACACACACCGAGAGGTCAGCGTAGTGTTGGACAGAGACGTGTGTAGAAGCTAGCATGGGGGAAGCTCTAACTTGGAACTTTACCGAACCCATGTGTATAATTTATGGATGTTAAATACTTCCTGTTGAACAGCCAAATCTATGAATTCCTTAGACCCACCAAACTACATCCAATACATTACAACACTTAGATAGAGAGGTTAGATAAAGTAACATTGTTCCCTTTAGAGTAGAGGTGGTTAAAAGGAGATTTAATAGATTTGTTCAAAATCATGAACTTCTGGTCGAACAGATAGTGAGAAATTGTTTCCATTGGCAGGAGGTTCGAGATCAGAGTGTGCAGAATTATGATAATTGATGAAAGAAGCAGAGAAAGATCAGTCTAATAGGTTATACAGTGAGTTATTATGATCTGCAATGTACCACATGGTGGAAGCAGATTCAACAGTAACTTACAAAGGTAATTGGACACATACTTGGAAAAATATTACACGGCTTTGGAGAAAGAATAGAGATTGCGACTAATTGGATAGGTTTATAAAGAGCCATACAGCCATGATGGGCCAAATTACCTTCTTTTGTTCTGTATGATTCATAGTGCCTTCCCCCAGCCCATATCGCTAACTTGGAGTAGCATATTCAAAGCTCAGAATTTGCAAATGATACATTGAATACATACTGCAAATGTAACCTTGCTAAGGCCTACTCTATCCCTTTCCACCTTTTCAAACTGATATATAAATTGTTGTTTTCAATTGGGAAGTTCAACAGTTTATGATTCCATGATGCTAAGACTATGCCAATGCTCCAGTGGTGTGTTTCTATGAAAGGTGCCATTTTTAACTGGCAGGTCAGTAGACTGTCTGAATGTATCACCCTGAATAACTCCCCTACAGCCTGAAGTTTATTTTCTTGTTCCTGGAAAGAGAGAGAATTGCAGTACCTGTAAGGAGGAGGTATTGCACTTTATGTATGATAACCTTGCAAATAGTTCAGTAGGTACAGATCGAACATATATTTAAGAGAAGAGGCATTTTCAATGCTCCCATGCTGTTCCAAATGATTCCTGCAACTCCCATGGTGCTGCGAAATGGTTCCCTAGAACTCAAAGCCTTTTCCTGCTCAATTATGTGATTTCTTTCAGCTTGTTGTAAAAACCATTTTCTCAGTTGGCCGTGAATAAAATGCCCCCTTTCAGGTTCTGCAATTACCATCAGTAAAACGAGCGTTACTTCTGCTTTGTGGGTGGAAGGAGTTGTGAATGCTTCTCTGTTCCAACATGACATTGTAGTAAAGCTTGCTTTGGCTTTTATTTTTTAAAAAGAATATCAATTTCATGAAACGGATTTAAGATTGAAACTGGAGTTTGGGTACAGCGGAAGAGACTTCACTTTACTACACAACCATGCTATGTGACTTCGGAGCACTTGATGTTGTGTTCAATTTCTCAACACAAACAGCCCTCATTTTAACAAGGCTCAAAAGAACTCTCTCAATGTAAACATTAGTTTAGCTTAATGAGGTTGAATTTATAATGTTTGGCTCCTTTATCCTGATTCTTGCATTTGTTCTTGGCATGTGTTGTTAGCTGTGGCGCAGTGGGTAGCACTATCAGTCAGAAGGTTTTGGGTTTGATCCCTATTCGAAGTACAAAAAAAAATCAAGGCTCACTCTCCAATGCAGTACTGAGTGACTGGAGTTATGTGTTTCACCGAGGCCTCATCTTCCTAGTCAGGTAGATGTAAAAGGTTCTACAGCACTGTTTCAGCAGGGGAAGAGCAGGGGAGGGTGGTTACCCTCCGGTGTCCTGGCCAACATTGATTCCTCAATCAACATCACAAAAACAGATTATCTGATCATTTATCATATTCTTGTTTGTGGGAGCTTGCTGTGCATAAATTTGGCAGCTGTTCCTATATTGCAACAGTGACTATGCGTCAAAGTATTTCATTAATGTAAAGTGTTTTGGGAAACCCTGTGGATACGAAAGGTGTTATATAAATGCAGAGCGCTGCTGAATTGCCTTGGTTAACTTAATTTCTTGTGTGACATTTCAGAGGGAATACAGATTAAACGTGCAGTTTGGTTTGGAGATTGTGGGCCAGGTCAGGGGAGGCAGTGGCATAGTGGTATTGTCTCTGGACTAGTAATCCAGAGACCCAGAGTCATTCTCTGGGTACTTGGGTTCTAATCATGGCAGATGGTGAAATTTGAATTCATTAAAAAAATATGGAATTAAAATTCTAAAGATAACCATGAAACCATTGTTAATTGTCGTAAAAGCCCACCTATTTCACTAATGCCCTTGAGGGAAGGAAATCTGTCGTCTTTACCTGGTCTGGCCTACATGTGACTCCAGATTGGCAGCAATGTGGTTGACTCTTATGGGTAATGAATGCTGGCCCAGCCAGCGCGGCCCACATCCCATGAATGGATAATAAAAATGGTAAAGGTGGCAGAATTCCTTTCCTGAATGACATTTGCGAACTGAGTTGGTAGCTTGTACTGAAACCAACCCACGAATGGCCAGATTTTAAAAAAATTGTAAGTTTAGAGTACCCAATTAATTTTTTCCAATTAAGGGGCAATTTAGCGTGGCCAATCCGCCTACCCTGCACATCTTTCGGTTGTGGGGGCGAAACCCACGCAAACACGGGGAGAATGTACAAACTCCACATGAACAGTGACCCAGAGTCGAGGTCGAACTTGGGACCTCGGCGCTGTGAGGCAGCAGTGCTAACCAAACCACTGCGCTACCGTGCTGCCCCCAAATGACCAGATTTATTCAATTCACTTTCTCAACTTGCCATGGTGATATTTGAATTCTAGATTGTCAATCTAATGAGATAACAATTGATGCAAATGATGGCAATGCCTCCAAAAGGTGTTTGTCATAATATTACAGAAAGCACAGGCTGTAAAATTATAGCTGGTGAAGAGTGGTAGAGTTGGCACCTTGGTCATGTTCCTCATTAACATAAGTCACCCTTATTCAAGGATAGAAAAAAACCCAGTTGATAAGCGGAATCACTTAATCCATGATCTTGAAATCATTTTTTTCAGTTTGTCCAGCAGTGAACTGCGCACACTTGGTGTTAATTAAAAACAGATCATGTATCGGTACAGTGCCAGCAGGTTGTTATATGGGGCTGGTTTAGCACAGTGGGCTAAATCACTGGTTTATAATACAGAACAATGCCAACAGCGCGGGTTCAATTCCCGTACCAGCCTCCCCGAACACGCGCTGGAATGTGGCGACTAGGGGCTTTTCACAGTAACTTCACTGAAGCCTACTTGTGACAATAAGTGATTATTATTATATCATCTATTACTTGTCAAACCATTTGATTTTAGCAGACTATGATTCTAGAATAAATGCACCTCCTGCATTTAAAGAAACTTTTTGATCAATCTTTTCTTGAAGCATCCTTCTAACAAAATAAACAAGAGATGAAGGATTGGAATAAGTCCAGCTTCAGATTCAGGTTCAGCCAGAAAGTTGAATGCGGGACAGTAAAAATGGAAGGAGAGATGGAGAGGAGGGATTGTAAAGAGCTGTCAGTGGACCACTCAGGAAAATTCCCCAAATGCCCAGTACGTGCAGGCACACACTTTTTGAAATGTATCTTCACACTCATTTTTATCTTCTTTGGGGAATAGCGGTGCCAGGATTCCTGGGCCATTCCTTTCACATCCAGCAAGTCTTGGTATCGGATTTGAACTCGCAGCTTCTGATCGAGAAGTAAGGATGCTACCACTGCATCACAAGAGCTGCTGGTAAAGGTATGGACTGGTGAAGTATAATGCCACAGATATTGGAAGATCCCAGGTCCAGTGCTTAGGATTTTTTTTTTCTATAAATTTAGAATACCCAATTATTTTTTGTCCAATTAAGGGGCAATTTAGCATGGCCGATCCACCGACACTGCACATCTTTGTGTTATGGAGATGAGACACACGCAGACACGGGGAGAATGTGCAAACTCCACACGGACTGTGACCTGGGGCTGGGATCGAACCCGGGTCCTGAACGTCATGAGTCAGCAGTGCTAACCACTGCATCACCGTGCCGCCCCTCAAGTGCTTAGGATATTCTAGTGAGAAGTAGCCTTCTTGGGCTAGGTATAGAAAAAACTGCAGCCCCGGTTCCTGATTACCACCCAGTGACGGCTGCTGTAAAGGGCATTCGTGCGGTGTTGGGTAGGAATGTGATCACCCTCGGCAATTCAAAATCCTACCAGCAGTCTTGTCAGATACATAGACCACCAGGTACAAGAAGAGCAGGTACTGAGCAAAGGGAGAAGTTGGAAGAATCTTTCTTTTTAAAAGATCAGCAACAGTGATCCACGCCCGCCATTAGCCAGACTGGAAATCAATCACAGACACGTCACAACATTGTCAGGGCATTGCTGTATACCAAGCCCACGATGAATAAAACTGATGAATATGCAAAGAGTGAAATATATAAATATATTTGTAGAAATTGGGCTTTTCACATGTGAATAATGAAAGTCTTGAGTGAGTTTATACAGCAAACAGAACAGTTCAAATATCATGGGCTGGATTCTCTGTTTCTGAGACTAAATGTTGATGCCAGCCAGGATTCGTGAAGTACTATGACAGCAAAACTGGTGCTGCACCTGGACCGATTCAGTGACTGTTAAGGAGCGAGCACCAGCACCACATGGAATACAATAGATTCCAATGAGAAATGGTGTAGGATTCGCCGGATTCGTGATTAACACTCAAGCGGCTGACAAACTACAGCCGCATATACACACTGCATTCCCCACACATACCATCCTAGCCTCAAGATGGCGCCAGGGCGAGGCGACTCTCTGCGAGCTCTCTCTGACAGATCCTCGTTTAATTTTTCTTATAATCGTTCTAATCTTTTAAAATTTAATTCTAAGACTAACATTATTACTAACCCCTCTCTTTTATCTTTTCTTGCAGGTTTGAACATCCTCCGAGGCCCGTAGAGACCTTTTGACCCGACCCAACCTGACTTCCATGACCTGGAAGTGGATCGGGCCCAAACTGGAAGTGAATGCCCCAATTTGGACCTTGATTTAGACCCAACCCGGACCTCAGAGCGCCCAACCCGGCCTAACAACCGACACCAGCCCCCGGATCGCATGTACAAGGCTGGGGCATTCTGTGCAGGCGCTGGCCAAGACCCAGGACAGTGTTGCCACCACAGAGGCAGCCATGTGCGAGAGCCACCTGGAAATCACAGCGGCGCTCCTGCGCATGGCCCAGTCGCAGGAGACCATGGCTGGGAACGTCGGCCGCACTGCCCAGGCGCTGGCCAACATGGCACAGACACGGAGGGAGGTAGCAATGTCCCAGAGGGAGATGGCGCAGTCACTGGCTGATCTGACACATCCCAGAAGGTGGTGGTACAGTCAAGGATGATGTGGCGCATTCCCAGATGGCGATGGCCCACTCCCTGTGCTCCATGGCTGCGAGCATGCAGACTCTGGCCGAGACCAGAATGGGATTCCAGGATTGGCACTGCCAGGTGGTGGGGGAGTCAGCTCTGCTTGCACCCCCGTCCCATGGAGTAGCCCGGGGCCACCGGGCACCCAAGGGAGGAGGAGGTGATGGGGCCCGTGCCGGTGACTCCTGCAGGGAAGGTATTGAAACACAGCAGCACGTCCGACACCACCTTCCTGTCCTTGTGCATTACATGGGCATGGACATAACAGGGTGGCACCACATCACCTGGGCTGCTAACGGAGACCCAGATCACAGAGCAGGAACCACAGCAGGCCGCCCCCACTCCTGATGTACCATCTGGGGAACCACCTAGACATAGTGTTAGGGCTTGTAAGGCCAGAAATTAGACATGGGTGCAGGGCACAGTTTAGTTATAGGGGCTAGGGCACGGATCTGTAAATATTTGTGCACATTAAACATTGTTACCACCTGCCTCAGTGTTCTGTCAGGTGGGTGTGAGGGATGGGCTGGTCTGGACTGGCCAGAGAGGGACTGTGAGGGTGGGGGCGGGGGGGGAAATGGGTGGACGTTTTGGGTGACCTGGGCGACCCCCCTCCCTGACCATCCCCACCACCGACCCCCCAGTGATCTGATGGGATTGTGTGATGGAATGAGCAACTCACATGCAGGGATCACCCAGGTGGATGGTGGAAAGTGCTACCGTGGGCAGGAGGCATACAATGTGGAGCACCAGAGCTCATTGTAGAACATGTTTTCATCATCCTCCATCCCATAGACCAGATCCAGGGTCCACATGCTGTAGTGGAACAGGTATGCATCACAGAGGGGGTTGCAGGCAGGGGGAGTGGGGAGGAGGGTGTAGGGTATGTGAAAGGAGTGGGGGTGTGTGGACATGGTGTTCCTGCCCCTGGTCATGTCCCCCAACCTTGTTCCCACCAGTCGGTGAATCTGGAGGCAATCAGAGCGTCCCATACGTGTTGACCCTGGTGTGCATGTCGTACGGCCTCCCATGCCTGCCTGGGCCCCATGTCATGTCCATCCTCACCATTCCTTGCATCATCCTCATTGAATGAGGCCTGGCCTTCATCCTTCTCCTCCAGCACATTGCCCCTGTGCTGTGGATAGCCATTGTCTGCAGGGGGTGAAATACCGACATATTAGCATGGTGTATTTCCCCGTGCCCAACCAGGTCCAACAAGCTACACGGGGGCCCTGGTTTGCACTGTGGGCTCTTACCCTGTATGTACCCACATCCCCGCACCCCTGGCTCTGTCTGTGCCTGGCACCATGGGGACTCCGGACCTGGCACCCGTTGCTGCTGCTGGTGGTACTGTCAGCTGGTGCTGCCCATGCCAGTGGTATGCTCTCCGGCCCCCACCCGGCCTCCAATGGGGGCTACAGTGGGCGTTGCCCTGGGTGAGCCACCTGATGTCCCACTGGATGGTGGTGGGGGGTATGGCGGAGAGTGGGGTGCGACGTTTGGGGGGGTGGGGCACCTACACGGCCAGTGCTACTTTGCAGAATCAGGGGCCAAGGTGGGTGGTCAGTGGGGTGCGCAGCAAGATGGCTGCCTTGCAGGCTGCGATAATGGCAGTCTGTGCCTGGACACCACCCCAGCCCCATGGGGGGTCAGCCCGGCCACACGGCCCATTCCCCTGTCACCCCACACATCCCCAGCCCTGGAAGCTTCCCCCGTCCCAACAGCCCAGCCAGTGTCCAGCCCGACAGCCCACGGTTGCATCTGTCCCTTATCAGCCATGACACTTGTTTCACGATTTTTAAAAGCACAACTGAACTTTGCCATCGGGAATTCGGCCTGTCGGAGTTGGGGAATCGCGGAGGCCCCGGAGCGGGCCCGCTAGCGTTATGCAAATGATGTTTACTGCACAGCATTGACACCGCAGTCGGGGTGACGGTGAATTGCGATTTGGCATGAAATCGGCACCTGCGGTGAGTTCGGCGTCGGAACCAATTCTTCGCCCAATTGCATTTCCTGATTTCGGCCTTGGCCGATGGAAAATCAAGCCCTATGAGTCTCAATTTCTATCTTACATTTAAAATAAGGGAATGGAATTTAAAACATTCAAGACCATGCACCTGACAGAGAATAGTCTGTATTCTTAGATAGAGGTAAGAAATAAAATCAAGGTTTCAAGAAACCCATCTCTCCATTGAGCATTTAGTACCCAACTTCATGAAAACTTTGCATATGTATTGTTTTACTTTCAGAAACATGATTTGAAAATTGGGTATTATTTTGAAGGTCCAGTACAGAGTTTCATGGAAAAAATGAACACCTGGAAACCAATGAGTCGTCATTAATGGTGGCATCAATTGTAGCCACAAACATTTTATTTTATTTGAGGGGCTACTCAATAGTTTGATGGTGCTCATAGGACAACTTTAAGAACATTGGACTCGAGGCATGGCACAAGCATTTTGTCTTGATTAAAAAATCTATGTTGTAGATTCGACCCACATGCAGGTTAGAACATCAATAAACCCTGATCAATATCTCTCTCACCTTATGGGTGAATTTAACTAATGGTATCCTTACTAACTTTCTCAATCTCCATTGACCATTGTTGTAGAGCCGGGCCCAGAACTCCAAATTTAGTTAAGATCCCAGACTGGAACTCAACTATTTCCTTTTGGTAAAACTGTGAGGAGGTATTACTGCATTACAGGAGTAATAAAACTGACCAGTAGGCAGCTTTTATATTGAAAAAAACATTAATTGAATACATAATTAAGCACCTTAGTAACAAAGAAATAACTTTACAGTTAACAGGTACAACATCTTAATTTGCTTCCTGAAACCTGCCCCTCATTCCAATTAAGCAACCCACATATTTCAAATGCCATTAATGGATAAAGTTAACAACCAGGTTTTACTTGCTTTTCTTGCTTATCCAGAAGGAGCGTGAAGGAACAAGCTGAAAACCTTCTGCGCAGCTGAGAGTCCTGGAAGCAACTCCTTTGTCCAGGCAGACCTGGCCCCTCGCATTGATTACAGCAGCTTCACTCAAAGCACACAGCATCCTTTTGTCTCTTGTTACAAATTGTGCCTTGATTTGTTTAGCCAGGTTCAAATTGTTACAATATTGCATTAGCTCTCTGAAGCAAAAACACTGAATACCTCACCTCATTACCTAATTATAGCTCTGGCAAACATCCTGGGTGGGATTCTCCGTTGGCCAATGTCAAAATCAGGAATGGCGATTGGGTGGAGAATAGCTTCCACTGCCAAAATCGTGGCAGGAGCCGATTTTGCGCTAAATCACGATTCTCCGTCACCTCAAAAATGGTGTCAATGCTATGCACACCACGCGTAGTTTAAACACCGTTTGGATATCATTCGTGGGCCCACCCGCGATTCTCCGCATCTGATGGTCCAAGCTCCCGATGATATGGTCCATGTGTGCTTTTAAAAATCGTGAACCTGGCATGGTGGCTGCTGAGAGAGAGAGAGAGAGAGAAGAGGTATGTCACGAAGAGAGCAACTAAGAGCTTCCGGCCCAGACACTGGCCATGTTGGTTGAGTTCATGATACATACCTGGAACACTATGGGGTGGGGGCCCTGGCTTGGCCGTAACAGCGGGTCTGGTCCATGGAATGGAGGATGATGACAACTTGCTCTGCGATGAGCTCTTTTGCTTCGCATCGTATGAAACCGTCTGATTCCTGCCCACGGTAGAACTTCCCACCGTCAACCTGGGTGATCCCTGCATGCGAGCTGACCAATCCATCACACGGTTTCATTGAATCCCTGGAGTACCGGTGGTGGGGACAGTTGGCGACGGGAGGGGTACGGGGAGCATGGGCCACTCATAGGGCCTGCACCATTCTCCTGCACCCCCGGTGACAAAGAAATGTAACAGGAGAGAAAACTGCCGACGGGGATCGATGCAGAAAAATTACTGAAAAGAAGATTTTCGGCGACTAATTTTGGAAAGGCATGGGGGGCAATGGAAGATTTCCAGGACTGGACATACGCACACACTTACATCAGGTGAAGTACTGCTGCCGACTTGAAGGTTTAATAAACATTTTCGACAGCAACTGTAAGAAGACCGATAATCAGGGAAGACTTGCTTGCGTTGATGTGACTGGGGTTTGGGCTGCAGAAACTGCGCACGTGGTGAAGCTATATGGGTTGCGGGGAATGGTTATTTCAAAGTCAGCTGACCCTACTGATGGGTTAGGCAGGTTGGTTCGATGTGGACTGCACTCGATGCAGGGAAGCTAGAAACAGACGTCTAACACTGGAGAAGATCCAACACTTTTATTCAACGATAGAACTGATAAACATATTCAGCTGTGGGTCGACACTATACTGAACTGACTGGAGAACTAGTAGTAGCCTGACCAGACTTACTAGCTACCGCATGGTGTTAGCACTTGCTAGCTCGTGGACTCTGACTGTCTCAGTGGCTGAGTCCAGAGAGAGCGGGAAACCTAGTGCCCTCTGGCTTTATAGTGGTAGTGTCCTGTCTGGTGATTGGCTGTACTGTGTTGTATGCTTACTGGTCATCCTATGTGTCAATAACTGCCTGTCTGCATCTCATTATATACATGAGTGGATATTATGACAGGTGCTACCTCTATTGCGTATGGGGCGAGTGCGTCTGGTACCTGTAAAGCGGGAGCTGTGTTCAGGGCACGTTTTAATGCATCCACGGCATCCATGTGCTGTGGAAGCCATTTACATTGGGCTTGCTTTTTTAGGAGCTCGGAAAAAGGGGCTGCCTTTGTGGCAAAACCGTCTATGTGGTTCCTGCAGTAGCCAACCAGTCCTAGAAATGACCGGAGGGCTGTAACATTATGGGGCAAGGGTAATTTAACAATGGAGTCAATGCGTTTCTCCTCGATCTCGCGTTTGCCATGGGTGATTACTGTGCCTAAATAAATGACCTTTTCCTGGAGAATCTGGGCCTTTTTGGGTTAAGTTTACATCCGATTTCGTGAAGGAGTCCTAATAATTCGGTGAGAAGCGAAATGTGCTCGTCCTTAGTGTCCGTCTGTGGGAGTAAGTCGTCCACATACTGAACGAGGCATTCGGGTTGGGAAAATTTAGCTAATCCATTTGCCAATTGTTGGTGGAAAATGGAGGGGGAGTTGTGGAAGGCTTGTGGTAGGCACGTCCACGTGTATTGCTGTCCCTGGAAGGTGAAAGCAAATTTCTATTGGCACGCTTTATCCAATGGAATGGACAAAAAGCGATTGCTGATGTCCAGAACTGGAGTCCCTGTTTTAACATTGTCTCGCGACTTGTGCCCACAATGGTGGCTGCTAATGGGGTCACTTTGTTTAGTTCTCTATAATCGATGGTCAGTTGCCATGAGCCATCGGGTTTCCTGATGGGCCAGATTGGGGCATTGTTAGTTGAGGCTACTGAACGAAGTACGCCTTGGTCAAGTAAACTTTGGATGACTTTTGCAATTTCTCCTTCTGCTTGTTGGGGGAAGCATGGGCGAGATTCTCCCAAAACGGGAGAAATCGTAAAGCTGCCGTAAAACCCGGGCGGGTTTTACGGCAGCGCGCCCCCTCCCGACGGGGGACCGATTCTGGTCCCCGGTCGGGGCTAGCAGCCCGACGCCGTAGGCTCCGGCAAGACGGGCTTAACGAAAATCGTTAAGCCCGCTTACCGGAGTTAGCGCCGGCTGACGCGTCATATGACGTCAGCCGCGCATGCGCAGTTTGGAAGACTCCAACCCGCGCATGCGCGGGTGACGTCATCGCGTTTTTGCGCGAAACCCGCGCATGCGCGGGCCGGGTTGCCCCTCAGCCGCCCCGCGAATGGATACTGCGGGGCGGCGGAAGGACAAGTAGTGCGCGGGCATCGGGCCCGCTGCCCGCGATCGGTGCCCACCGATCGCGGGCCCATGGCACCCTTGGCACGGCCGTGGTACTGCCGTGCCAATCGGTGCCATGGTTATAAAAAGCGAGTTGGTGACGCCGTTTTTACGAACGGCAAGACCAGGTGTGTTTGCCGTTCGTGAAAACGGCGGGTGGGCTGGGACTTCGGCCCATCTAACAGCTGTGAATCGCTGCCGGCCGTAAAAAAACGGCGGCAGCGATTCGGGTCGGGACTTCGGCGGGGGGGCGGGAGAATAGCGGGAGGGCGGCAAAAATGTCGGGAAGGCCCTTCTGCTATTCTCCCACCCGTCGTGGGGGGCGGAGAATTTCGCCCACTGTTTCTGGGGTTTAAGATCAGGACCTGTGGTGTTGACTAAACCTGCGATTCTGCCGCATTCGTGCTTGTGCTGGGCAAAAGCTGCTTTGTGTCTCTGTAAAACGTCTCTAATTTCTTTGTCTTGACTAATGGCTCGTGGATCAAACCAGAAGTCTCCTACTGCGCTAATCCTGTGTGCGTAGTCTCCAACTGTGAGCGTGGTGGGGGCTTGTGCTGCCTTTGCCATTCTCCACACACATCTATTGACGGGGTCGAACGAAAGATTGTGGGAGCTCACGAAATCTATCCCCAAAATGTGTTCAGCTGTCTGGGGTAGATCTACTAGAACCACAGGGTGTTTTGTCTTAATGTTGCCTATCTGAATAGCCACAGGGGCCGTAATGTGTCCCTGCTGTAAGTGTCCTGTGAAGCCGCTAAGGGTAATGGTGTCTGGGTTGGGCCATGTATCCCATTGGAATATTGTGGAGGAATTTAACATGGTACGGGTCCCTCCTGTGTCCCAAAGAAATTCTACGGGGTGTCCCCGGACTGTGCCTGCTGCTACCCAAAGGATGTCGCAGACCCAAGTTGAGGAGTCCGAACACCGTCAATCGGTGCCATTCATGTCTGCGTTCTTGGAACGGACGCTAACACTGTGAATGGGCTTGGCTCTGTTCTTATTTAGGGCATTTGCTTGCTGGTTTCACTGCTGTTTTTGGGGGGCATTGCACTCTCGGACGTAATGTCCTAACTGTCCAAAATTATAGCATTCTCGTGATTTCGGCTGCTGTGGGCTGTTTCTTCCCTCGTTTACCCATGTGGGGTTTTGATGTGTCCTGACTAGATGCATGTTAGCATCTTCCTGTTCTTCCTCTACTTTTCCTTGTTCTGACCTTCCCTGAAGGGACTGTTCCCAAGCTTGGGATAATCTCTTTAATACCCATTTCTCATTATGTGTGTCGTCTGAGGGGTCATAATTGGTGCAAGCTCTCTGTCCTGCTTCGGTCGCGTGGGAGACTAGGATACAAGTCCATTTGGCCATATTTTCTGGTGTCAAATGGGCGCGGACTAACTCTCTGAATACTGCTGTAAAGTGGGTCCAAAGGCTTCCAACAAACGCTGTTGGGTGTTCGGTCTTTTTCTGTCTGCATTTATTGAGTCCTTCTACGGGATCTCCCTTATTGTAGCCGATCACATCTAGGATCGCTGCATGCATTTCCTGGAGGGTGCCTCCTCTTACATTTTGTGGGTCGAGAAGGGCTGCCACGATCGAGGGGTCGAGGCTCAAAACTGTGAGCATAACTTGCTCTTTTTCATCCAGGCTGTACATGGTCGCCTGTTGCTTAACTCTCGCAAAATAATGGTGTGGGTCTGATGTGGGTTGGAACAGTTTGATTTTGTCACACGTGTCCCTTAATTGGGTGACGGTTAATGGGGTAGTGTACAGAAAATCGGGGTCTCCGTCTGTTGTGGCCCTGCGCTGTGTGGTGACAGGGTTCATGGGATGTGCAGTCGGGGGTGGGGGTGCTTTCCTTTTCTGAGTTTTATCTTGAGTACACGCTCCATGCACATAGCGATGGGCAGTTTCATTTAACTCCTGCCAATCGGGGACAGTTTCCTGATCTAGCTGGGGTCCAAATGTATCTTGGAAACCATTTTGTACTGAGAGCAGGGATTGCAGGTCTGCAATTTGCTTTTGGCATTTGGCGTGGTCCACCGAACTCTGCCTTTGTTCCATGGTGGAACTGTGGAGTGCTCGTAGGGCTGCCTTTAAATCCTTACATTGCATTTTTAATTGTTCGACTTGGAGATCTGTCTCTTCTCTTACCAACACCGTGCGTTGCGTGTCTTGGTAGGCCTTATCCTACTGGGACTGAAAGCTGCTTAGGTGAGCGAGACAAGATTGGTGTGCTCGTTTGACATCAGCCATGTCGTTGTCCTTTGCTGCTAACTGCTCTTTGAGTTGCTCATTAACTTTCTCGCATTCGGCGACGTCTCTCTCACTATTCCTCTCTCTGTCTCGAATCTCTCCGCAGAGTGTCTTCACGACCTCCTCTGTGCCTCGCAATTGTGCCAAACAGGACACGATTGCCATCGGCTTACGAACTTTTCCGAAACTCTTTTTATGGATCTCGGTCAGGTTATCCCACCAAGTCTGTCCTACACTTCCGGGACCTGTTTCCTCATTTGCGCAAAATCTGTTCCAAAGGGGCCATACTTTCCCTTTTAGATACTTCTGAATCTCCTCTTCCCATATGGGACACTGCTCTGCTCTTTTGGTCGCTGCGATATCGAATTCCTGGTGGTGCATAAGGCATTCCATTGCCTACATTGCCATCCCTTCTGTAACCTCTGGGTTTCTACCGTAAATTTGGAACAGAGGGGAATAAAGCGGTGATGCAAACATGGGTACAGCTCAAACTATTTTCCGGTCTAGAAAACTCCCAACAGTTTTATGCAACAAAATCTACCGCGGTTACCTTATGTCCCTTGTTAGTACGCATGCGACTTACACACTTCCGAATCTTGGAGGTTTGATCGATACTGGTCTTACGCTTGTGGTTTTTTACTTTTTCCAATTGGGTTTCTAATTCAAAGTTGGGTTCTCTCGGAGTGACAAAGTCACTTCTAGGTCGAGTCCCGTCAGACATCGCCAGTAATGTTGCTATCTTTTAATGGCTATATGGTGATTAATAAGGTCGCCTTTCTTAATCTTAATTATGAATATGCTTTCAGAGTCAGCAGGTATCTCTTGATACCGCCACAACGTTCAACCGAATATCAATCAAAGAGCCAATGCACCAGTTAGTTAGTTCCAAGTCAATACTACTTTATTTACATACAGTATGATTTACTCATGCACAATAACACTACAGGCTACACAATATCTATCACTAACGCCTATACTTAACTTCGGGTGCCCACTTAGATCAGAGGAACAATGGCCATTGTTCTGATCTGAGGCTGTTGGGTTCGAAGAGGTAGCAGGAGTATAGCTAAGGTCGTTCGTCTGGTAGCCAGCGTTGAACTTGAACTTACTTACTTCAGGTGGTGCAGGTGGAAGGGTCTCTCCGCTTGAGAGCCGAATCCAAGAGAGCGAACACATAGCGAGGTTCCTTCTTATGCTTTGCGCGCTTTTAGGCAGGCCTTAAACTTGGTCCCAATTAATTGGGCAGCTTCTCGGTCACCGCCATAGATCTGAGCCAATAAAGGAGCGGGTGCCTTGATGGCTGGCCGTGTCCTAAGTGGCCGTTGGCCTTGCTTTGTTTGTATCTTCCTGCTGAGGTAGTGGCGCCGGAATGTCTGGGACGGTATCGGCTACCTGAGCACCAGTCTTTGTTCATCGGAGATGGGCCATCAATGTGCAAATCGGCCAAGAGTTTCGGTTCTGTCTGCAGTCTGTCTTCTAAATACATATTCAGGCTCTGTGCCTGCTTGTTACTTTGCATTGCCCATTTTTCCCTGTATGCTCTGCGAGTGTCCATTTTATATGCTAAAAGTGGCCATCCCAGATGGCTACACTGCCCAATATGTTTACATTATTATATAGAGCAAATGAGGCACAGATTCATTTTATAAATTTTATACTTCAGAATATGAAACCCAAGATCTGAAATGTAAGACTATAATGTTTTGTCCATGTGATTCTGGTGGGAAATATTGCTTTTATCATCAAAATAGAGGATTATAAGACTCAGTTGGTAAGGGGGAAGATAATTGGTAGCTTTTCTGTTTTTGGCATCATCGCAGAATGGAAACAATAGGCAAGGTTGCATGACTGACAGCAAGGAAGGATGACGTCCCTCCAGAAACCAGCTTGTTGGGATATAATGGAACAAAGCAACTTCTCTGGGAGCCTCCATCATTGCTTCTCAGAAATGACATACAGTCTAAATCAAACCTACCATCTGAGCTGAAGTGTTAACCTTCATGGCCACACATGGTAATGGGTAAAGATTAAATTGTCATATTTTATAAAAGTGATTAGAATTCTGATGTGAGTTTGCATATTCATAAACAGCTTGGTTGCTCTGACTCTTCTACGTGTAATACAAAACTAGACGAAGGGTAGTACTAAGCATGAATGTTAAATTATGTCATTGCAAAGGGAATGTGAAGTTTTAGCAACATTTAAACAGATTGGACAAGTTTAAATCCTGGATTTTTCCCCGTCTGTGTGCTATTATTTTTAGTTGTTCAGGAGGTAATGGATTTAAAATGCACTGGGTGGGAATGGAGAAGGTATTTGTGATTTAGTTCATCCTCTTTATATTTTCTGTTTCCTGCACCCACACCGCACTCACCTGTCCCTACACATACCTATTAGTTCTCAGCTGCTTCTTCCCAATTCTTGCTTCAGTGGTGACTGCAGAGCTGCCTGTACATGAACCGTGATTGACTGATGATAGATGGTGAATTATTCCTTACTTTTAACAAGATGAATGACTACAGGCTTATTGACCAGCACTAGATGATGAATCCTGCTGTGGTAATTAAAAACTAGAAGCAAAACTACCTTGCAACTAAAATAAGCACAGGAAAGAAGCTAAGTATCGTTGAGTAAAACCTCTGATTTCTCTCTGACCACCTCTGCACACCTCTGCGCTAAATAGCAATAAATAAACCTATTAAAAGTTGTGCCAACACCGCCTCAGAAAATTGGTTGCCAGATAAACATGTGGTAAAGAGGGCATATTGAATAAGAATCAAACAAGTGGGAAGAATGAAAAGTGCCTGTATTGTACTCTTCCTTTCTGATGAGATTCTGGATGGAAGGGCCTGATTAGTCTCTCTCCCACTGAGGCCTAGATACTTTCATCGAGATGCTCTGCGCATTTCCAGTGTGAACAGGAGTGGTAATTGGAGAAAAATAGAGACTTGCAACCATGAAAATTATTCTCTTTGTATTTCTTGTTCATTTTAAGTGCTTCAATCTGTTTTACTTTGCAAATTGGACTGTCCTAAATGCAGCCACATGTTGGTACATTTTAGTGGTCTTTCTGTGACCGAGGAATAAATGCAGCACTCAACATTTTCACAGAAGTCTTTACTTGAAATGTTTCATTGTTTTACAACTCCCCAAACCCTCAGCAGCTCCTACCATGAGAGGTTGATTAGGTAACAGCAAATTTGACATTGTGAGATTCTGGTGGGTTTTCAAAACACTCCATTACTACCTCAGCTGAATGCTCCCACAGCCTCTTGTGTACTGACACCTAAATAAAAGAATGTGCACATCTCATTTCTTGCCTAAGGAATCTGTGGGATTTTTGTTTTGCTTATTGAAATACAGTTGCCTGAAAACAGCAATGCTGTTCAAAGCCTGGTCAAAGTTCACCGTATCACTGTCACAGGGACACTTACTGATACCACAGAAAACATCCTCCCTACTGCGTGTTGCTTGTGTGACTTTAAAGGCTATCATTTTGTAAACCTACCTTGCACGACATTGCCCAAATAGCAGTTTTAGCAGCATTATTTAAAAGAGAAATCATAAAGATTATGGGCCCTTTCTCTGTGGGCGATTGTTTACTCCAAGCTGACAGTCTGCCAAATGGTTTTGTAGCCTGGATCCCAAGATGGTGAATGAGCCAATTCAGCCTCTCAGCTGCTCCGCACTGCGGTAAAGTCATAAAATACTTCAACAAATTTTTGGCCACTTGGTGATAATGAACAAGTTGGTGCTAACAGTCTACAGCAAAAAAAAAACTTCAATCTTCACAAATACTGTTCAGTAGTCCGAGTGATCTTTGATATCAAAGGTTCCTGTGGTAGTGCTCATTTCAGTATCCAATTTTAATACGGTTTTCAGAATTATATTTTCTGTTTACCCAAAATCTGCTGTCTGAAATGTTACCGACATAAAGCTTGATACTGCAGAATGAGACATAAACCCCATTTCAAACTTAAGTCGCAGTTTCCCTGTTCAAGTAACGGTTCTGCCAATTTTATAGGATTTCTAACGAGGAAGATGGAATTTTATAAAATGATCAAGAAGGGCAGTTGAATAGGGCTCTTTGTTAAAGGAGGTTTCTTTTAAAATGGAATGCTAAGTTTGGTTTTAATTTGAAATATTTCTATTCCGCAGGTGCTCTTCAAAGTCAAACAGTATTTTCAAGATCCTCCCCTCTCACTGGCCAGTAAGTTAAATCTGTTAAAGTAAGCAATCACTTGTGGTATTTGTTTGACGTGGCAAGTTAACGACTCGTTGGTTGATGGAATCATGCTAGGCTTTGACTATTTACCTGCCCATTATAATTTCAAGCATCGCTTTACCATGAAGAGATTCATATTCCAAGAGTAAATGTCGGCCCCCACTGCAAAGGTGCTGGAACTTTGAACTTGGCCTGTTGGGTGAAGGCAGTCAAACATCCCAGGGAGAATGATAGTAGCAGCTGCAAGGTAGACAAGCGATAATAGGTTTTTATTGTGTGACTTTGGCTATACACACATTTGGCAGTCTATTCGCTTTCCTAACTAGGTAGTTGGACTGAATAGTGGCCACCCATGGAAAATAATTTCTCTGCCTGCACCAAATGATTGGTTTTGGAATCGCTCAAACCTTGCTCTTGGCACTGATGCTGTTCTCCACCTTATAATGGATCCCCTATTCTCATTTAATGTCTCATTTAATATCCTGTCCCCCCCCCCCCCCCCCCACAACCCTACCGAACCCACCCCAACTAATCAGCTGTGGATTATCATTCAATAAATAGAGTGATTATGTTACAATCATTCATCCTTCAGTCAGGATGTCATCCTGCTTCAGCTGCACGGATACAGTGGCTTCACTGTCATCAGCCATTGGCAAAAGGAAGTCATTGAACCTTATCCATCTGGACTACAACACCTTCCTTCAAATCCTCGACTGTTTCCTGGTTCCAAAAACCCGTGCCTGCCATTTGAAATTCTCTCCAGAATCACCATAATCCTCTTTCTCATTTTATATTCTTAACGTCTCGTTCCCTTCCATCCTGTCTGGTAAATTAATTCAGAACAACAACACTTTTAGAAATATGGATGTGATTCAAAAAGGCTAGAAATCAAATGAGTATTTTTTTAAAAGGGGAACTTAAAACAGAATTCTATCCATGGCAGCTCTCCAGTGAGGTTTCTGCTGGATCTATTACGCTCACATGGGCTTTCAATCCAGCAAAAGACACCAAGCTTTTCTTAATCAACGAAGACTAGTTTTTGCTGAAATAAGAGGGTGAACTGCGCTTGCTGTTCCTGGAATTTTCATTTCTATGCATATACCTACATTAATAATTCTTATTATAGCAATGTATTATTAAAATGAGATGTCCTGCCCATTGCTACATCTTTCCCTCTAC
Organism: Scyliorhinus canicula; assembly: GCF_902713615.1. Lineage (NCBI taxonomy): Eukaryota > Metazoa > Chordata > Chondrichthyes > Carcharhiniformes > Scyliorhinidae > Scyliorhinus > Scyliorhinus canicula. Next base: position 91,127,295 of record NC_052146.1, read on the forward strand.
AAAAGAAAAGCATGCTAGCTCCAACCTACTCTTTAAAACCCCAGTGGCAGCGTCCCTGAGCTACAGAGGGAAACAGCTACTGTTGTAAGGTTGTATGTTGACTCACAAAGAGGTCTTGAGATTTTTATGGTTGAATAATAACTGCTTATTAATAACACATAACTCGTCAAGAAGGGAAGTAGGGATAAACCAGCTAATTAAAGGTGTTTTAACCCGCGCGGGATCTATGGGGTCAAAAAAATTTGTCTCCCTGTGAGTCTCATCGAGTACGAGCTTTTCCACTTGGGGGCAGGGACCCCGTCAGCGGAGCAATGAACACTATGTACAAAAGCTCGGCCCGAGTGGGAGCCGAGAAGAGTAGTTCCGAATGGGACCTGTGTACATTGTGTAAATAGTTACTTCAATAATAATTAACCCGTTTCTTTACGCCTCTCGTGTGGAATCCTCTGTGGTCCCAATATTGGCAATGAGGATAAAGTGGAGCTGCATACCGCGCTGCTAATCATAGGAATCCAGGCCATCTTTACTCGTACCAATGGGGAAAGGTTTGCACTACTTTAAAAATGCCATTCTTTGGAAGATTACTTGTGTTTGAAAGCATAAAACATTGGACGCATTACGGAGAACGCATGCGCTACTTATTCAGGGCTAACGCTAAAGCTGGTGATGAATGCCAGACAGTGATACTGTTGACTGCCTGTGGAGCGCCTACCTTCAGTGTAATCAAATGCCTAATGTACCTGTATCCACACACACAACGTCGTTTGGCAAATTGGTAATGCTAGTGGCGAACCATTACGACCCCAAGCCATTGGTCATCGTGCAAAAGTACCATTTTAACACAGCTGAAAGAATCCCGGGGGAGGCTGTAAGCAGGTTTTAGGCACATCTGAGGAAACTAGCTGAATTTTGTGAGTGTGGCCCTTCTCTTTCCAAAATGCTACAGGATAGATTGGTCTGCGGTGTGACAAAATGGAAGTTACTCGCTGAGCCAGTACTAGACTTAAAGATGGCCGTGGAAATCTCTCAGTTGAGCGAGAGTGCTGAGAAGGGAGTGCAGGATTTGTAGGGTATGAAAGTTAGTAATGTGTGCACGCTCCCCTCCCAGCATATGGCACCCTCTAAAATGGGAACTCCTGGAATCCCACCCTGCATGGAACACCGCCAAGATCAGGGCCGATGGTCCAAGATTGGCCACATACACGGGAGAACCACTGGCCACTGGCCATAGCGAGGATTACGATGATCCCAGTAGCTTACGGGCAACAGTCCGTAAGGCTGCCGCTGATCCTGTAACAGCCTCCCCGAACAGGCGCCGGAATGTGGCGACAAGGGGCTTTTCACAGTAACTTCATTTGAAGCCTACTCGTGACAATAAGCGATTTTCATTTTCATTTCATTCATAGTGAAATGACAAGGCCTTGGTTTACTAGGCTTGACTGACTGCAGCGTCTCTGCCTTGATTAGCAGGAAGTTATCTAGATGGGCTCAGGAGGTCTGTATGAGATATTGGAGAAATACCCTGCGGTTTCCCAGGGAAAATCAAAGGAGCCATGGTGAAAATTCATGTAGACGCTGACGCAAGATCTAAATATTTTCGGGATTGCCTGGTTCCCCATGCACTGCTACCAAAAGTTGAGGTGGGACTCGGATGGCTAGAAGATCTGGGGATCATCAGGCCGGTTAAATTCGCTGATTGGGCAACTGGTTGTCCCTGTCCTAAAGCTGGATAAAACTGTTGTTCTTTGTGGTGATTATGAACTGACTGTGAATAGGACCTCCAGATTGGACCAGTACCCAATGCCGCGAATCGAGGTCTTACTGCAAAACCCACTGGAGGTCACGCGTTCACAAAGCTCGATGTGAGCCATGCATACCTCTAACTGGAGTTGGATCCTGAATCTTAGTAGTATGTGATAATAAATATCCACAGGAGGTTGTTTGAGTACACTAGGCTGCCTTTCAGTGTATCATCGCTTGCACCATCTTACAGAGAGTTATGGAAAATATTGTGTGGGGCTTACCACGCATAATGGTTTATTTGGTCATGGACATGAAAGAACGGGTGCACTTTAGCAATCTGGATGAGGTGCTCCCCACTTCACAGAGAGGGCCATATACTCCAGAGAGAGAAGTACATTTTTCGTTCCATAGACGTCGTCTATCTAGGGTATTGGGTAGACTGGGAGAGTCTGTACCCAATGGAGGAAAAGCTATGTGCTATCAAACAAGCCCCGATATCGGAAAACACAACTGAATTGCGACAGCTTCTGGGACTAGTAAACCATTACGGCACATTTATCCCGGGTTTGCAACCATACCAGCCCCCCACACACCCTACTAAGGAAAAATCTGGCGTGAGCATGGAAGAGGGGTTGGTGAAAATGAAACGGCAGCTGTCTTTGTCCCGCCTTCTGATGCAGTACAGTCCCGCCAAACCACTCCGAGACACATGTGATGCCTCACAATACGGCATCGGCGCCATTTTGTCACATTGGATAGATGACGATAGGGAGCAGCCAGTTGTATTCACCTCCAGAACACTGGCTGCAGCCGAGCGCAATTATGTACAAATTGAGAAAACAGGTCTAACCGTGGACTTTGCAGTCAAGAAGTTCATGTACGGGGCTCATTTCACCGTGTTGATGGAACACAAACTGCTGTTGGGATGCTTCAAGGTGGTTAAGGTTATATCGCTCGTAGCGCCAGCCAGAGTCCAGAGATGGACGCTCTTACTGGCAGCATACAAGTATACGTTGGAGCATTGGCTGAGCACGCAGATTGCAAACGTGTTGAGCAGACTTCTGCTGCCGATGTGACCACCATCGCGGGCCCCCCCCCCCCAGAGCCAATGAAGTCATAGCCTCATTGCACTTCATGGATATGTTGTCAGTTACAACATCCCAAATACATGAGTGGACACAAACAGACCCCTTATTGTCCAAGGTTCACCATATAATACTATACAGGGGTCAGCATCGGAACCTGCCCAGCGAGTTAAAGGCCTTTACCACCAAAATAGCAGAGTTCAGTGTGGAAGACTGGCATCATGGTCCCATACAAGGGTCAGGACCTCATACTGAGGACCTTTATAACGGACACCCAGGCGTGTCCAAAATGAAAATGCTCACTTGCAGCTACGTCTGGTGGCTGGGTATGGATGCAGGGAGATAGAGCCCAACAATGTAGTGTGTGCCATGAACTGCAGAAGCTCCCAATCAATGCAACTCTTCATCCATGGGGGTGGCTAGGTTGGCCTTGGCTACGGCTTCACGCCGATTTTGCCGGCCCTTTTCAAAGTTCCATGGGTGCGATTCTCCGCTCCCTACGCCAGGTGGGAGAATCGCGGGAGGGCCGGGCGACTCACGACACGCTGCCCTGGCACCTCGGGCGGGATTCTCCGACCCCACGCAGGGTCGGAGAATTGGCGGGAAGCGGCGTTATTTCCGCTCCCGCAGGTTTTCGAATTCTCCCGCCGGTAAAAAACCGGCGTTGTGCAAATCCCGCCGGCAGCCTGTGAAAACAGCTGGCGCCGGCGGGATTTCATTTTATTTGCACTGACCTTAAATCTCCGGCCCGGATGGGCCGAAGTCCCGCCGACGTGGCCACGGGTCCCGTCGGCGAAAATCACAGTTGATTTAAAACGGCGTCAACCATTGATGATGGTTGACGCCGTTCAGTGTCGGGGGTGGGTTGCGGCATGGGGGGGGGGGGTGGGTTGCGGCATGGGGGGAGGGGTGGGTTGCGGCATGGGGGGGGGGGTGGGTTGCGGCATGGGGGGGGTGGGTTGCGGCATGGGGGGGGTGGGTTGCGGCATGGGGGGGGTGGGTTGCGGCATGGGGGGGGGTGGGTTGCGGCATGGGGGGGGTTGCGGCCATCGGGGGGGGGGGTTGCGGCCATCGGGGGGGTGGGTTGCGGCCATCGGGGGGGTGGGTTGCGGCCATCGGGGGGGTGGGTTGCGGCCATCGGGGGGGTGGGTTGCGGCCATCGGGGGAGTGGGTTGCGGCCATCGGGGGAGTGGGTTGCGGCCATCGGGGGGGTTGCGGCCATCGGGGGGAGTGGGTTGCGGCCATCGGGGGAGTGGGTTGCGGCCATCGGGGGAGTGGGTTGCGGCCATCGGGGGGTTGCGGCCATCGGGGGAGTGGGTTGCGGCCATCGGGGGGTTGCGGCCATCGGGGGGGTTGCGGCCATCGGGGGAGTGGGTTGCGGCCATCGGGGGAGTGGGTTGCGGCCATCGGGGGGGTTGCGGCCATCGGGGGAGTGGGTTGCGGCCATCGGGGGGTTGCGGCCATCGGGGGGGTTGCGGCCATCGGGGGGTTGCGGCCATCGGGGGGGTTGCGGCCATCGGGGGGGTGGCTTGCGGCATCGGGGGGGTTTGGGTGCAGCGGCGGGCAGAGAGGGGGGGGCGACGGATGCCCGGGGCCAACGCACCGTCGCCCCCCCCCGTACGCCGCTGCCCCTACCCTAACCACCCCCCCCTCACCACCCCTACCTCCCTCCAACGCCCCTACCCCCCCTCCCCACCACCCCTACCCCCCTCCAACGCCGCCCCCCATCTCTCGCAACGCCGCAACCCCCCCCCCTCAACGCCGGGTCCCCCCCCCTCAACGCCGGGTCCCCCCCCTCAACGCCGGGTCCCCCCCCCCTCAACGCCGCAACCCCCCACCCTCAACGCCGCAACCCACACCCCGTCCCCCTCCCTCTGAAGGCCGGTACCCACACCCCCCCCTCTCTCCTCCTCCCCCCCTTCCTTCCTCCTCCCCCCCTTCCTTCCTCCTCCCCCCCTTCCTTCCTCCGTTAGTGGGGGGGGGGGTGCGGCGTTAGTGGGGGGGTGGGTGCGGCGTTGGAGTGGGGTAGGGGTGGTGAAGGGGGTAGGGGTGGTGAGGGGAGGGGGTTGGGGTAGGGGGCAGCGGCGTACAGAGGGGGGGGCGACGGTGCGTTGGCCCCGGGCATCCGTCGCCCCCCTCTCTGCCCGCCGCTGCCCCCAAACCCCCCCCACCCCCAAATGCCGGAACACACCCCCCCCAAATGCCGGAACACACCCCCCCCCAAATGCCGGAACACACACACCCCCCCCCCCCCCAAATGCCGGAACACACCCCCCCCCAAATGCCGGAACACACCCCCCCCCCCCCCCAAAATGCCGGAACACACCCGCCCCCCCCCAAAATGCCGGAACACACCCCCCCCCCAAAATGCCGGAACACACACCCCCCCCCCCCAAATGCCGGAACACACACCCCCCCCCCCCAAAATGCCGGAACACACACCCCCCCCCCCAAAATGCCGGAACACACACCCCCCCCCCCAAAATCCCGGAACACACACCCCCCCCCCCCAAAATGCCGGAACACACCCCCCCCCCCCCCAAAATGCCGGAACACACACACCCCCCCCCCAAAATGCCGGAACACACCCCCCCCCCCCCAAATGCCGGAACACCCCCCCCCCCCAAATGCCGGAACACACACCCCCCCCCAATGCCGGAACACACCCCCCCCCCCAAAATGCCGGAACACACACCCCCCCCCCCCCCAAAATGCCGGAACACACACACCCCCCCCCCAAAACGCCGGAACACACACACCCCCCCCCCCAAATGCCGGAACACACACCCCCCCCCCCAAAATGCCGGAACACACACACCCCCCCCAAAATGCCGGAACACACACCCCCCCCCCCCAAAATTCCGGAACACCCCCCCCCCCCCAAAATGCCGGAACACACCCCCCCCCCCAAATGCCGGAACACACCCCCCCCCCCAAAATGCCGGAACACACACCCCCCTCCCACCCACCCACCCACCCCCACCCCCACCCCCCCCCCACCACCCACCCACCCCCCCCCCACCCACCCACCCCCCCCGGATTCTCCGGCCCGGATGGGCCGAGCGGCCTGACGTTCCCGACCTGTTTACGCCGGCGGCAACCACAACTGTTCGCTGCCGTCGTGAACATGGCGCCAAAGCTTCATTTGTGGCTTGTGGGGGGCGGAGGAGAGTGAGCACCACGGCCGTGCTCGGGAGGGGACTGGCCCGCGATCGGTGCCCACTGATCATCAGGCCAGCGTCTCCAAGGGACGCACTCTTTCCCGTCCGCTGCCCCACAAGATCAAGCCGCCACGTCTTGCGGGGCAGCGGAGGGGAAGACGGCAACCGCGCATCCGCGGGTTGGAGCCGGCCAACCTGCGCATGCACGGCTGACGTCACTTAGGCGCCGCCGTCACGTCATTCTCGGCGCTCCACCTTGACGCAAGCGTCAAGGCCCGGCGGCCGAGATATTTACGGAATGCCGCTCCTAGCCCCCTGGGGGGGGGGTGAATAGGGTGCGAGGAGCGGCCTCCAAGGCAGTCGTGAAACTCGGCCGAGTTCACGACGGCCTTCCCGATGCCGCACGGGAGCGGGGAATCGCGCCCCATGTTTCTGATCATAATCGATGTGCATTCAAAATGGCTGGAGGTCCACAGGATGTCGTTCACGACTTTGAAGGCAAAGATTGAGAAACTCCGACTCTCGTTTAAGACACACAGTATAGCGGAAGTGTAAGTCACCAACAACAGCATGCTATTTACAAGCGAAGAGTCTGGAGGTTCTATGAAGACTACCGGGGTACGAAACATCCACATGGCCTGTATCACCCAGCTTCAAATGGCTAGTTGAAAGAGTTGTGCGTTTAAGAGAGAATTGAGAAAGCAGACCTCAGGCTCCCTTGACACACGCCTGGCCAGATTCGTATTTTGTTACCGTACCAGCTGACATGCAGTGACCGGCGTAGCACTGGCAGAACCTTCGATGGGCCTCAGACTTCGGACCCGCCTCATCTGGCATTACCAGATATTGATGGGAAAATACGCCATGGTCAAGAGTAACAAGGGCATTGCCCAGACAGTTCATGCCAGGTGGCACAGTCCACGTTAGGAACTTTGGTGACGGCGCCAAACAGGTTCCAGACCCCGTAATTTTATAATAATAATAATCTTTATTATTGTCACAAGTAGGCTTACATTAACACTGCAATGAAGTTACTGTGAAAAGTCCCGAATGACCTATTCTGGTGCCCGTTTGGGTACACGGAGGGAGAATTTAGAATGTTAAAATTACCTAACAAGCATGTCTTTGGGGTTTGTGGGAGGAAACCGGAGCACCCGGAGGAAACCCCCACAGACAGGGGAAAACATGCAGACTCCGCACAGATAGTGATCCAAGCTGGGAATCGAACCTGGTGCTGTGAAGCAACAGTGCTAACCACTGTGCTACCATCGACAAACAGACCGATTTTGTATCAGGTTTGGGTACAGGACAAAGAAATGAAGGGACATAGAAATCATCTAGCAACAGGAGGCCAGTTATATGCAAAGCTCATCTGGAGGAGCCAGCTTCGATTCAGACAGCCCTGGCATCAGCAGTTTCAGGAGACGTTACCCCAAGGGGGACCCAATACAAAATTGAATGATGATGACGATTCCGACTGCAATATGGAGACCCAGGCATCAGAAGCTTCTGACGGTGAACAGACTAATGATCGGCCACCAGTGATAATCCAACCATAATGGTAAGCAAGGAAGCAGCATTCAGCGTCCAGATATACACCGCTTGATCCAACTCCACAAGCGCATGACGTGCAGCCACAGACAAGAAAGAGCATCGCCCTCCTACTCCACCTCCCTTGCAAGTCTTTTTGGACCTTGTGTGGGCAGTGGGGAGGGGGCGGGGGGCGGGTTGCGGAGGTTACAGGTCCACACGAGATCTATGGGGTCGGACCAAGACTCTCCGTGAGTCTTGTCAAGTATGAGCTTCCCTGTTGAAGGGCAGGGGATCCAAATGCAGAGCAAAGGACACTATGGATAAAAGCTCAGACTGAGGAGGAGCAGAGATGTCCCGCCTGGGACCTGTGTATGTTGTACACATAGTTACTTCAATAATAAGTAACCAGTTTCTTTACACCTCTCTTGTGGACTCCTCTGTGGTCCCAATAATAGGCTAGTGAGTTTAACATCAGCAGAAGGGAAATTATTGGAAACAATTCTGAGGGACTGTGGCAGCTCAAGACATACTCTGGCGGCTTCCAGTAGTCAAGAAAGGGGTTTATTGGTGAACGGCAAAGGCAGTGATGTAACAGGCACAGGTCTTAACACTTCCACCCCAGTGCCAACACTGCCTGCAATCCTGCTCACAGGGCCCTGTGAAAACTCCCTATTGGCTGGATTTGCATGCTCCCATGCAATTGGCTCTGAGCCAGTCACATAGTTGTCAAGCCCACCTCATTAAAGGGGCCATACTGCCACATCCCTCCCCCCTTAAGACCCTTATTACAACTAACCCTCAAAAAACTTGCAGTGTTTACACACATTACCAGAGACCACGGGGGTAATAGAGACCATCAAATAGGCAGCACGGTAGCATAGTGATTAGCACTGTGGCTTCACAGCGCCGGGGTCTCAGGTTCGATTTCCTGCTGGGTCACTGTGCGGAGTCTGCACGTTCTCCCCGTTCTGTGTGGGTTTCCTCCGGGTGCTCTAGTTTCCTCCCACAGTCCAAAGACGTGAAGTTAGGTGGATTGGCCATGCTAAATTGCCCTTAGTATCCAAAAAACGTTATGAGGAGTTAATGGGTTAGGGGGATAGGGTGTAAGTGAGGGCTTAAGTGGGTCGGTACAGACTTGATGGACCGAATAAACTCTTCTGCATTGTATGTTCTAAAAGGTCAATTGGTCCAGAGACCATCTGGGCCTCCCAGGCCTCCGTACGCTCAGCACCCTTCTGTCAACAGTTGGTATCATGTCAGGAGGCACTGCCTCAGCGACAGATGAACTTGCCTCACAGGTCTCAACATGTGTAGCTGAATTAGTAGATTCAAGAGTAGTGGTTCCCCTTGGTCAGATGAATTTACAAGAGTATTCACAATACTGGCGTGGCTTGTTGATTCCAAGTTGGGGTCACCACCCCTTAACTCCTGAAGTGGCCGATATACTTTCTGACAGTCTTCCTATTGACACTGACTACATTTGACACTGGCCCCGACATGACTACAACCCATCCCACTAACCAGGGTGGGCCTGAAGCAAACCTAAGGACCAAAACTGAATTTCCTACCAGGAACGACCTGTTGCCCTTCGCCTCTATTCGTTAGTTTTTCTGGGAGGCTTCACACGCCTCCACAGTCCCCACCAAATTTGGAAACAAATTTGGATCCAATGGTGTTCTCAGGCAACGGCCCATGAACAGCTCAGTGGGTGTGACCCTCATGGCAGAGGGAGGGGTTGAGCTGTGCAACAACAAATTATTAGCCAACCTCTGGCAAAGTGGTTTGTCAGATTGCTTTGCCACTGCATTCTTGTTCGAGTTGGTGACTAGGGGTTTTGATAAGGACAGTGTACATGATGTAGTCTACCTGGACTCCAGTAAGGCTTTTGACAAGGTCCTGCATGGGAGATTGGTCAAGAAGGTATGAGCCCATGGGATCCAGGGCAATTTGTAAAATTAGATTCAAAATTGGCTGAGTGGCAGGAGGCTGAGGGTGATGGTCCAAGGTTGTTTTTGTGACTGGAAGCATGTGTCCAGAGGTGTACAGCGGGGATTGCTGCTGGTTCCCTTGCTGTTTACAGTGTACATTAATGATCTACATGTGAAAATAGGTGTCATGATCAGTAAGTTCGCAGCTGAGGTGAAGATTGGTGGTGTGGTAAATAATGAGGAGGAAGGTCTTAGATTACAGGACAATATAGACAGGCTACTCAGTTGGGCATAACGTGGAACACCAACACAAACACACCGCTCAAGCTCAAAACTTCCTGGAGACATCCACAATTGAATCACCGGCACACTTCATTGTCTGATCCTGAGACCAAAGCGATAACCAGTGCAGATGACTGATGGACAGACCAGTGGCTCATCTCCATCAAACTTCACCAGAAGCAGTGGAAGATGAAGTAACAGTGCCTAAGAAAGATCAACGTGGAACAGCTTCAAGTGCAAGCATGCTCGTGAACTTCTGACAATGTTGTCTCCAAAATCTTCAAAGTGTTCATTCTAATGGAGTGGGGCGAAACTGGAAAGAGTTAAAAACAGCAAATATCTCAAGTTACAACACCAAAAAACACCAAGACTGTTTGATGAGAACGACCACACTATCCAAGGCATCATCAACAAGTGGAATACTCTCTGCACCAGGCAAAGGGACATAACCAGCATGGCAAAGACGAGAGCTCAGTAATTAGATAAGGTGGATGTACAAAGAGGTACTAGGGAAATCAATAACCAATCCTGGACTGAGAAAGCTAAGGAGCTGAAACTCCTCACTGACAAGCATGACACCTGGCAATTCTTCCAGCAAAGCAACATATGGATTCAATACACTAGGCCTCAAACCAGTGCAGAGTAAAGAGGAACCCTCTTGATTGACAGAAAAAATATCGGTCTCCGATGGAGAGAACGTCAAAGAATGTCTAAACCGTGATTCAACCATGGATGAGGACATGTTTGAGGAAATCCCTAACCCCCCCATCAAAGATGATCTTGGACTCCCATCAAGCATGGACAAAATCAAAGCCACCATTGAATGCATGAAGAATGGAAAAGTCGCAAGAATGCATGGGTTCCCAGTGGAGATTTTCAAACTTGAAAGATAAGAGATCACCCTTCATCTCCCTCAGCTGTTGCTGAAAATTTGGGACAGAGAAGAAATTCCTGCCGACCTCAGGGATGCTGTCATCACCACCTTCTTCAAGAAAGGGGACAAAGCAGATTGTACGGACTACCGAGGAATTTCCCTACTCTCCATTGCATGAAGATCATTGCCTAAATCCTTGCTAGCCACCTTCTTCTAGTCTCTGAAGAAATCCTTCTGGAAAGCCAGTGTGGCTTCCAACAAAACCATGGAACAGCGGACATGATTTTCATTGCTCGGCAACCTCAAGGTAAATGCCAGGAGCAACATCAACCACCCTACATGGACTTCAGTGATCTGACCAAGGTTTTCGATTTAGTCAATCGGGAACTGCTATGGAAGACCCTATCAAAGGCCAGCTGTCCAGAGAAGTTTGTCAACATCCTCCAATTCCTCAACAACAAGATGTCAATGACAGTCCTCACCGACGGAAATAAGACAGAAACCTTCGAGGACAAGTCTCGAGTCAGGCAGGGATGTATCATCGCCCCCATCCTTTTCTCCATCTTCATCATCACCATCCTTCACCTTGTCAAGAACAAGCTTTCCAATGGAGTGGACATAGTCTAAGGATGGAAAATGTTTCAACCTTAATTGGTTGAAATCCAAGAAGAAAACAACACTGACAATGCTCGTTGCTCTTCAGTATTTGGATGACATCGCCATCTCCACTCTCTCAGAAAAGAATCTCCAAGCTATGCTTGGCACGTTTATGGAAGCATAGCAAAGAATTGGTCTCAGCCTCAACCTCAAGAAGACTCAGGTCCTTTACCAACCCGACCCAGGACAATATCCAGTCTCTCCCTTCAACAAGATCAACAGAGAAACCCTATCAAACGTGAAATATTTCCCATACTTGGGGAGCCACCTCTCCTGTAAGGCTGACATTGATGTGAAAATCCAACATTGTATCCAATCCATCAGCGCCTCCTTCGGACATCGAGGGATGACCTTTTGATGGCCGTGACATCCGCACTGACATTGAGATCCTCGTGTACAAGACGGTTGTCCTCCCAACTCTTCTATGTGGCTCAGAAACATGGTCTACATACGGACGCCATCTCTAGGCCCTGGAGAGGTACCTTTGATGCTGTCTGAGACAGATTCCTTGCATCAGCTGGGAGGACAGGCACACTAACATCAGTGCCCTTGAAGGAGCCAAGAATACCAGCCTCAAGACCATGATCATCCGTAACCAATTCCATTGGGCCAGCCTTGTTCTTAGGATGGTAGAATCACCTCATGGAAGGCTTCTGAACAAGAGATGGACAAAGGAAGAGCTTCAAAGATACCCTGAAGACATACGTCAAGAAATGCAACATAGACGTGAATACCTGGGAGACTCTTGCTCAGAAGAGACTGACTTGGAGGAACTTCTTGTTTGAAAGGATGCCATTCTTTGAGGACACCAGAAGGCAAGAGGAGGCCTGGAAAAGGAACCTGAGAAAGGAATACCAGCGATCTAGAGTCTAAGGAGCGATCCCACCTCCCGGAAACACCTGCTAAGTGTCCGGTCAAAGACGAGACTCTCGGATCAGGCTCATTCGCCATGCAAGAACCCACATAAGCCATGACCAGTGACATGGAGTTTCTTAGGTGGGTAATCATTCTCATTGGTGAGTGATCGCCGAAGAAGAGCTAGGAAGTACAGAGGACCAGAGGGACCTTGGGGTGCATGTCCACAGATCGCTGAAGGCAGCAGAACAGGTAGATAAGTTGGTTAAGAAGGCATATGGGATACTTGCATATATTAGAATATAAGAGCAGGAAGGATATGATGGAGGTGTTCGGCTACAGTCAGAGTGTGCAGTTCTGGTCACCACCCTATAGGAATGGTTTGATTACACTAGAAAGGGTGCAGAGGAGATTCACCAGGGTGTTGCCTGGGGCTATTTCAGCTATGAAGAGAGGCTGGTTAGGCTGGGATTTATTTTCCTGAGAGAAGACAAGGCTGAGGGGTGGGGGAGCCTTATTGAGCAGGACAAAATTATGCCAGATGTAGATAGAGTTGATATGAAGGAACTTTCCCTTTTGTAGAAGGATCAATAACTAGGTGGTATAGATTTAAGGTAAAGGGTTTCATAAGGGATTTGAGGAAAAGCCTTAGCATGCGGGCACTGGTGGGTATCTGGAACTCACTGCCTGAAAGAGTGGTAGAGGTGGGAACCCTCACAACAATTAAGAAGCATTTAAATGTACACTTGAAGCACTATTGTATACAAGGCTGCAGGCCAAATGCGGGGAAAATGGGATTAGAATAGGTGGGTGCTTGATGGCTGGCACAGACATGGTCTGTGCTGCAAAACTCTATGATTATGCCTGTACATATATACAGGTTACAGTCCTGGCTAGACACTATCTTCATGCCGATTCATAGGCTCTGCTACTCCCATGGGACTCTCCCACATTTAATATGGGTGGTGTATTTTCCCCGGCCCCACATTAACCCTTACAATCCTGAATACACTAATACCATAGCATCTGGCCTTCTGTTGCTTGTTACTCTGTTGTGATCTCTGCTAATAAAATGTTGGATGATGCGAATTACATCATAAATAGTTCACTGATGTAAAGAACAAGGCTTACCCATGAAGAGTGTCCTCTTGGCTAAGTGACTGGAGGCTGCTGCTGTCTCTGTAACTGTACCTCTTCATATCACTGTAATGTTCTTTGATTGGGCTGAAATGGAATCTCGATATTACGGTGTGAGCAAAGAACATTAGACTTTGTTTTATAAACAAAGTTATTTATGACTAACACGATTTAATGAATAATTAAAATGTCTAAGATGAATACAGTTGGAAATAAATGTCTAACACTAACTTACACTAAGAAACTACAGAGCTACTCTAATATGCGAGTGCTATCAACTCCTTAGAAACACCTTCTGATGGAACACATGGCGCATCCAGGTCCCATGTCTGCATACTTGCCCCACCCGCTGGTTGGATGCTAGAACTACAATAGTAAAACGTAACTTATGAACTATGTGACTTATAATGATGAACTGATCAAATTATATACAGATGATTGTCTATTGATCATCACAATCACTGCTTATAGGAGAAGTGACATATAGTGAGATAATTAATGGGGAGTTAAAATCCAAGTGAGCTGATTGCATAAACCTAATCTGCCACTATTCTTGTGAAAGTTCAATCTAGCAGGTAAACCCAGATAAAATACGAAAGACAAAAAATTGCATATATATAGCACCCTTCACAACCACAGGATGTCCCAAAGCAGTTTATAGTCCAGTAAATGCTTTTGAAGTACAATCAATGTTGTAATGCAGGAAACACAGCAGCCCATCTGCACACAGCAAACTCTCACAAACAGCAAAGTGATAATGGCTAGATAATCTGTTTTTGTCATGTTGATTGACGGATAAATATTGGTCAGGACATGTGGGATAACTTCTGCTTGGAAATAGTGCCATTAAATCTTTTACATCAGCCAAGATAGCTGATAGGACCTTAGTTGAACACAGATTGTCTAACACGTGATCCGGGGTCTGGATTGTGTCCCATTCTGGGCCACGGTTTAAAATGCCAATCAGACTGGTTAGTGCAGTTTAAGATTCAGCACGGACCTGCTCCTCCAATCACAGGCCATTCCTCTCCCACATTAGCTGCTGATAGACTCATTAATGAGCAGAAAGTGTGAGCAACAGGCTGTGATTGGACGAGCTGTAAATACCGGCAGCAATGAGTACACTTGGGAAAAGCAGCTTTTCGGAGGGTTGGGGAGAAGATGTTGCAGGGCCCTAAGGGAAAGGAGAGGAGAGGAGGAAAGGTTATGGGGCCCACAGTGGAAGGCGAGGGAAAAAGAGTGGCTGGTGAGTGAGAGAGAGAAAGAGAGAGGGAACATAGAACATTACAGCACAGAACAGGCCCTTCGGCCCTCGATGTTGTGCCGAGCAATGATCACCCTACTTATACCCACATACCCGTAACCCAACAATCCCCCCATTAACCTTACACTACAGGCAATTTATCATGGCCAATCCACCTAACCCGCACATCTTTGGACTGTGGGAGGAAACCGGAGCACCCGGGGGAAACCCACGCACACACGGGGAGGACGTGCAGACTCCACACAGACAGTGACCCAGCCGGGAATCGAACCTGGGACCCTGGAGCTGTGAAGCATTGATGCTAACCACCATGCTACCGTGTATGAAAGGGAGTGTATGAAAGCGAGAGAGTGAGTGTGTGTGTGAGAGAGAATGAGTGAATGTGAGAGAGTAAGAACGAATATGTGTCAGAGAGAGGAAATTTGTACATGTTTAACCCACCAGCAGCAATGGCAGCTTTTACTCACCATAACGGCACTTAATGGGCAGGCATGGGTTCACCCCCGCCATCACCTCAGCTCTTCAATGATCTGGTCCTCTGGCGACTATTTATCCCTCAATCAACACGACGAAAACAGATTATCTGGTCATTATCTCATTGCTTGTGGGATCTTGCAGCCAAAAATTGACTGCTGTGATTCCGACATCACAACAGTGACTACACTTCAAAAGTACTTCATTGGCTTGCGGACATGTCGAGTTTCCTGGGGATGGAAAAAATCAAGTTCGCCTTGAGGGGTTCTGTGCAGGGGTTCACCCGGAGGTGGCAACCATTTATTGACTTCTTTGCGGGAGAGTGAGCGTCAGCAGGGGGGGTTAGAGTAGAGTAGGAGGGAAAATATGGCGGGTAGTACCGGTGGGAGGGGAGCGGGCTTGTACAATATGTTACGGTGGAAGTATTGAAAGTACGTGGATGTTTGCACATTTTTGCCTTTTTTGCTTCCTTTCTGATGATGTCTGTAACTGTTTATAAAGCCAAAAACTACCTCAATAAAATTGTTTATTAAAAAAAAAAGTACTTCATTGGCTGAGGTTTTAAAAGACACCAAATGAATGTAACTTTTTCTTTCTTGTGAGAATACCATGAACGAAAATATGAGTTTTGAGAGAATGCAATTCTGAGCAGAAGCATTTTCCCAAAAATAGTCATACATAAGCAATTAAGCAATGTTCTGAAGTGGATTGCCATGTTCTTAAAAAAAATAAACTTTTGAAAATATTTAGAGCTTTTGAGGGTCACGAAGAATCCAGCACAAGTTTGTAGAGTCCAGCAGAATGTAACTTTATTTACAAGAATATATATACAGGGCCAATAGTTACTACTGGTTACCTCAGCTGGTACGGGAATTGAACCTGCGATGTTGCCGATATCACGCACCAGGAACCAGCCGCCCAGCGAACTGACTCCAAATTAATATTCATCATGTACGGTAACGTCAGTGCAATTTATGCAGGTTGTTCAAACATGGAGCTAATTCACTTACCAATATGTTGATTCTGTAACTCATTAGCAACACTAATTACTCCACAGAGCAAGTGTTTAGCACTGCTGTCTCACAGTGCCAGGGACCCAGATTCAATCTTGGTCTTGGGTGATTGTCTGTGTGGAGTATGCGCGTTCTCCTCTTGTCTGCATTGGTTTCCTTTGGGTGCTCCGGTTTCCTTCCACAGTCCAAAGAAGTGAAGATTAATTGGATTGGCCATGCCAAATTGCCCCTTAGTGTCCAATGATGTGCAGGTCAGGTGGGGTTATGGGGTTATGAGGATAGGGCAGGAGAGTGGGCCTCGGTAGGATGCTCTTTCAGAGGTTTGGAGCAGACTCAATGGGCTGAATGGCCCCTTTCTGCACTGTCGGAATTTGTCGTTCATTTTGTTAGTTTTTCTGACATGAAATGGAGCAATTGATTCAGAACATTATTACAATGTTTATTTTTTCCTTTGTTCATTATTCAGTGGATTTTCTATTTCTTGCCGCAAACTCTGGATCGAGACCAATGATTCCATGGGAAGTTTACTGACAGGTTGATGTCAGGTGATGGCCATATGTGATACATAAAGATCAGAAAAGACCACAGCACAGGAATTTTCACTGTGTTTATATCACATCTATTAAGTAATTTCAGCGCTCCTCTGTGTCAGATTGTTGGAGGGGGGGACCCCAAAAGATGTGCTGGCAAATTCCTCTCGGAACTTCACAGCTAAATCACTTGTATGGCAAATACCACAAAGTGCAAACTTTCTCTGGGCTGTTGAGCTGTCCTCTGGCCCATCTGAAAATGCGATTTAAATCGCAAACTTTGGATGGTTCCAAAAACGTTACACTAATAATTGCTCAGAGTTTAATAGTCTAATAGTTACAAAGCAAGGGCAGGCAGAATATCTGGGGCTGGAGCATCTCTCCCCAATGAACTGAACAAGTTCTATGCCTGCTTTGAACAGTCAGCCAATGCATCAGTGCCACCTGCCCAACAGCCTTGGACACACCTATATCCATTATTACAGCCTCAGAGGTAAGAGCTGCCTTCTTGAAAGCGAATCCACGGAAAGCGACAGGCCCCGACGGAGTCCCTGGGTGAGCACTCAGAGCCTGTACTGACCAGCTGGTAAGTGTATTCGCAGACATCTTCAACACCTCATGTCTCCTCTCCGAGGTCCCCACCTGCTTCAAGAAGACCATCATAATGCCAGTATCAAAGAAGAACAAGATAGCGTGCCTCAACGACTATCGACTGGTGGCCCTGATATCTGTTATCATGAAGTGCTTTGAGCGGCTAGTCATGAGATGGATCAACGTCAGCCTCCCAGATGGTCTCAATCCATTGCAGTTCGCCTATCGCCGCAACCGGCCCACATTGATGCTATCTCTCGGGCCCTACAATCAACACTCGAACATCTCAACAACAAGGACACCTACTTCACACTGCTGTTCATAGACTACAGCTTCACCTTCAACACCATTATTGCTACAAGACTAATAACCAAACTCTGCAATCTTGGACTTGACCCTTCCCTGTGCAGCTGGATCCTTGATTTCTTCACCAACAGACTGCAATCTGTCAGGATAAGAAACAGCACCTCCTCCACAATAGTCCTCAACATTGGAGTCCCAGAAGGATGTGTGCTCAGTCCTCTACTGTACTCCCAAAACACACATGACTGTGTGGCAAGGTTTAATCCAATTTGATCTATTAAGTTTGCAGATGATACAACTGTGGTATGTCATATCTCAAACAATGACGAATGAGACTACAGAAGGGAGATAGATCACTTGGTCACATGGTGTACTGAAAACAACCTCTCTCTAAATCTTGGAAAGACCAAGGAACTGATTATCGGCTTCAGGAAGCGTAGCATGACACACACCCCCATCTCTATCAATGACTCCAAAGTGGAGATGGTCAATAGCTTGCCACCTTCCCATTGATTCTGCCCACACCTCTCAAATTGCTCAATCACCGCCCGTTGCCACCTCTGAAACCCCATCCAGACCACACCCGAACAAACCGGCGATTCCCGCAGATCGATGCCGAAACCGAGGCCGCCTCCAGCCTCAGGTGCTGCCGCCACTGTCCCCACACCCTTCGGGTCATTCCCACCACTGGGCTTGTGGAGTACCTGGCCGGCAAGAACAGTAAAGGTGAAGTCAAGAATGCCCCCAAACACATGTCCTTACATGAGTCTGCCTCCATCCACTCCCACACCGATCCTTCCCGTATTACCCACTTCCTAACCATATCTGTATTCACCCCCCAGTAATAGTTCATGAAGTTCAGGAGAGCCAACACCCCACCCCTCGATCCTGCTTCAGCAGCACCTTCTTCACCCACAGGGCTTTACCCACCCAGACAAACCCTGAAATCATCGCATTCACCCTCCTAAAGAAAGCCTTAGGAATTAAAATCGGGAGATTTTGGAACACAAACAAGAACCTCCGGAGAACTGTCATCTTCAACGATTGCACCTGTTCCACCAGCGACAGTGGGAATGCATCCCACCTCCTAAAATCCCCTTCATCTGCTCCACCAACCAGGCCAAATTCAGCTTGTGTAGCTGGTTCCACCTCTGTGCCAACCCAAATTGCTGTTAATAACCCAGTTACACTGGAATGAACAAGCTGGAGCTTTCTATGGGATTTAAGAGCAGAAAAAGAGAAAGGTTTCACTGACCTCCCTCCCTAGGGCTCCACAGTGCAACATGTAGTGCAGTAGCGAGCGACACACCACATCTCCAGGCGTCCTGTGTTAACCTGTGCTCACTCTAAATCCTAAAGTTGTGGTCATTTTCAGAGGGACAATCATAGAATCCCTACGGTGCAGAAGCGGGCCATTTGGCCCATCAAGTCTATACCGACCCTCTGAAACAGTTCCTTACCAAGGCAAGGCACAATTCCCAGCCCTATTCCCATAACCCCACATAACCTTTGGACACTTAGGGACAATTTAGCATGGCCAATCCAACCAACCTGCACATCTTTGGGCAATAACGGTGAACATTGATAATTCAAGAACAAAATTCCCATAGAATTCTGGCCTTTGAGTTTGTAAAATAAATAACTAGGAAGAAGAAAGAACTCATATTTACACCTTACCTTTCTCATGCTCAGGACCATCACAAAACAAAGAGACAAAGATTTGTTTTCTTTGAAATGCCGTGTCAAACTTTACTCTAAGTTGTGTGGCTGCACAGCAGGGTGGAGTGTACCACATAGGGAAACCTGGCTGTGAACAACAAATGTTTCCATTAAGATGCATGTGTGCACTGCCGCACAGCAACGGTAAAGGGACTGCACAGTGCAAGCCCCACGCAGCAAAGAAAAATGAGAGGGAACATTGCCAATGGCTAACGTTATGAAAGCAAACACAACAACCAATTTTTACACGGTGCAATTCCACAAACAGAAATGAAACAAACTACCAAATATTCTGTTTTTTGATTTAATGGTTGAGGATAAATATCCAGAACTCATGATGGATATCTTACTTTTGTTTGAATACTGCCATTGGATCATTGGATCTATACTGTCATGAAGAGGCAAATGGGAGTTAAGTTCTTGGATTGGATTGGATTGTGTTTGTTTATTGTCACATGTACCGAGGTACAGTGAAGAGTATTGTTCTACGTGCAGCTCAGATAGATCATTCCGTACATGAAAAGAATAATAGGGCAAACATAAAATACACAATGTAAATACATAGGCACAGACATCGGGCATAGTACTAATCGGTCGAGAAAATGTGTGAAGAGATCAGATCAGTCCACAAGAGGGTCATTTAGGAGTCTGGTAACAGAGGGGAAGAAGCTGTTTTTGAATCTGTTGGTGCGTGTTCTCAGACGTTTGTATCTCCTGCCCGATGGAAGAAGTTGGAAGAGTGAGTAAGCCATATGGGAAGGGTCTTTGATTATGCTGCCTGTTTTCCCAAGGCAGCGGGAGGTCACAGACAGAGTCAATGCATAGGAGCCGGGTTTGTGTGATGGACTGGGCAGTGTTCATGACTCTCTGTAGTTTCTTATGTTCTTGGGCCAAGCAGTTCCCATACCAGGCTGTGATGCCACCAGATAAGATGCTTTCTATGGTGCACCTGTAAAAGTTAGTAAGAGTCAACATGGACAAGCCAAATTTCCTTAGTTTCCTGAGAAAGTCTAGTCGCTGTTGTGCTTTCTTGGTCACAGTGTCGCCGTGGGTAGACCAGGACTGATTGTTGGTGATATGCATACCTAGGAATTTGAAACTGTCAACCATCTCCACCTCGGCACCATTGATGCAGACAGGGGTGTGTACAATACTTTGCTTCCTGAGGTCAATGACCGTTTTTTTAGTTTTTCTGACATTGAGGGCAAGAGTGTTGCCGTTACACCACTCCACTACGTTCTCTATCTCTCTCCTGTATTCTGATTCATCATTGTTCGAGTTCCGACCCACTACGGTTGTATCGTCAGCAAATCTGCAGACAGAGTTGGAGCCAAATTTTGCTACGCAGTCGTGTGTGTATAGGGAGCATTGTAAGGGGCTAAGTACGCAACCTTGCGGGGCCCCAGTATTGAGGACTGTCGTGGAGGAGATGTTGTTATTTATCGTAACTGATTATGGTATACGGGTCAGAAAGTCCAGGATCCAGTTGCAGAGTGTGGAGCCAAGTCCTAGGTTTTGGAGCTTTGATATGAGCTTGGCTGGGATTATGGTGTTGAAGGCAGAGCTGTAGTCAATAAATAGGAGTCTGATGTAGAAGTCCTTGTTGTCGAGATGCTCCAGGGTTGAGTGTAAGGCCAGGGAGATGGTGCCTGCTGTGGGCCTGTTGTGGCAGTATGCGAATTGCAGTGGATCTAGGGAGTATGGAGTTGATGCACCTCGTGACTGACCTCTCGAAGCACTTAATTGTGATCGATGTCAAGGCCACCGGACGATAATCATTGAGGCACGTTGCCTGGCTCTTCTTTAGCACCGGTATGATGGTGGTCTTCTTGAAGCAGGTGTGTACCTCAGAACGGAGTAGGGAGAGGCTGAAGATATCCGCAAACACATCTGCAAGCTGGTTCGCGCAGTATCTGAATGTACAACCAGGGACACCGTCGGGACCCATCGTCTTCCAAGGGTTCACTTTCACGAAGGCCGATCAGACTCTGGAAGCCGTGACAATGGGTGTAGGTGTGTCCAGGGCTGCTGGGGCAGTCGACAATGGTTTGATGGTTTCCTGCTCAAACCGAGCATAGAATGCATTGAGACATCAGGGAGGGGTCCGCTGCTGCCGGAGATTCTGCTTGGCTTCGTTTTGTAGCCCATTATGTTGTATAAGCCTTGCCACAACCAACGAGAGTCTATAACACTAGTCTGTGACTCTGGCTTGGTCTGATATTGTCTCTTGGCATCTCTCATGACTTTGCAGAGGTCTTTCCTGGATTTCTTGTATAGGTCAGGGTCGTTGGACTTGAACGCCTCAGAACTGGCCTTCAGTAGGGAGTCAATCTCCTGATTAAGCCATGGTTTCCGGTTGGTGAATATAATTACTCCTTACTTTGGCACGCAGTCATCTTCACATTTGCTGATAAAGTCTGTGATGGTGGTGGCATACTTGTTTATGTTGGTTGCTGAGTTCTTAAATGTGGACTAGTCCACTGACTCCAAACAGTCATGTAGGAGCTCTTCTGTTGTCTCGGACAGTTAACAAGATAACTAGAATGGGAAAAGGGACTGTTATACCCCGGGTTCCCAGTGGACAGGGTGTAATCTGAAAACGTTCCTGCTGTTCGTAACGTCAGGTTGTGAGTTGCATTTCACAAATTCCTGGATGCCAGATGAACAGAAGAAATCTGACAGCAGAACAATTCTCCATGTGACCATTCAAACTATTGCGGAACACCTTCAGGATCCTTCAATCATTTGTCCCCCACTATCTGGAACTTCTTCTTTCAGTATCCCTACCTTATAATCTCCCTCCCTGCATTCAAGTGCCTTTTTGAGATCTTTCTGTCTGCTGGTACTGCTGCTTTATTTTGATTGACCTAATCCTGTTTCCTACTCAGTTTCTGCTCATTCTTCTCTGCCTATAACGTTCTCTGTGATGCCTCTGTGTACTGAATAGGGCAGAAATGTAAACTGTTGTTATATTATTCTTTGTCTTTAGAAGGAGTAATGTGACAAGAAATGGCCTGACAAAGGGACCTTGGCATATTTGTGCATAGATCTCTGAAGGCAGAAGGGCAGGTTAACAGGGTGGTGAAAAAGGCATATGGAATACTTATCTTTATCAATTGAGACATAGATTACAAAAGCAGGGAGGTCATGTTCGGTTTGTATAGACCTTTGGTGAGGCCACAGCTGGAGTGCAGTTCTGGTCGTCACAAATAGGATGTGATTGCGCTGGAGGTGATGCAGAGGCAATTCACTAGGATGTTGCCTGGGATGGAACATTTAAGTTATGAAGAGAGATTGGATGGGCTTGGGTTGTTTTTGCCAAGAGCAGAGAGGACTGAGGGGCAACCTGATCGAGGTGTACAAGATTATGAGGGGCATGGACAAGGTGGATAGGGAGCAGCTAAATTGAGGGGTCACTTGTGAGGGAACACCATTTCAAGGTGAGGGGCAGGAGGTTTAAAGGGGATTGAGGGAAAACCTTTTTATCAGAGGGTAGTGACGGTCTGGAATGCACTGCCTGGGAGTGTGGTAGATGTGGGTTGCCTCACATCCTTTAAAATGTACCGAGATGAGCACTTTGCCCATTATAACATTCAAGGCTATGGGCCAAGTGCTTGAAAATGGGATTAAGTAGACAGGAGGTTTTTTCATGCATCAGTGGAGACTCGATTGGCTGAAGGGCCTCTTCTGCACTGTATTATTCTGTGATTCTGTTTTAGGCTAACATTTGTCCAGTCAGGTTAATCCAGCATTCACAAGGCTCCACTGTGATATACGCTTATGGAAATCAAGCCACTCCGCTTTAGTTTCAGACCGTGTGACTGCTGTTAGTGCATTGTCCTTTGCCCAAGAACAAAAATTAAAAAGATGAGCAGTGAAATCTCTGGTTTCTATCAAAATGGACTGTGGCTCATAATTTAATTGTCACACTTGATCTTTTCATGATGGTATCATTCTCTGTGTTTCCTAATTAGTGTCTGTTTTACATAACGTTTCGATAGCAATCAAACAGAGCTCATTTAGATGTAATTCCCACTTTATCTGCTACATTTCTCTGCCACCATCACCTGCACGTCTCCTTTATTCAATTGCAACAGCAGCCTGACTGACTTTGTTACCTCACTAACATGATACGTACTTAATGCTTGGAGAAACATAATGGCTCTAGATTTTGTTGTATTCATAACCATGAGGCTCTAGTGGTCGTCCGGATTTCTGTCAAAATCTGGCAGATACTTCTAGAGTCTGCACATCCGCACTTAAACTTGGAAATTTGGAACCTGGCAGTCAAGATACCCAGTCCCTTCACAGGGTGCATTGTATTACTCTTTGATAAAGGAACCTGTAGCAAAATCACTTTTAAGGCGGAACCTTATTACTATTATCACTATTAAACCTAATCCCTGTTTAATCAATAATAATTGGTTCCTTAACCCTGCAATAAGTCATAATTACTTCTGAACAATCTATTTGGGCCTGAAAAAACAATTTAGTATGTGTGGAATCACATTTCCCCAGAGAAAAATAAATGCATATTTAAAATGAAAATTAAATCAGGAAGATTTTGTCCCTTTTCTATTAGGTTCTTCTCTTAATTCCATGTATCTGTTTCAATTTTTATTTTTGCCTGCTGTTCAGTTATTTAAATGTGATTTATGTTTTCTGACTTTTTTAACTTCTTGTTTTGCTCCCTACAGTGAACATTCAAACGGATTGGTTGCACAGACACTCTGCTGCTTCCCTGGCTCACGGATGCCACAGATTCCCTGTAGCGAGTGCCGTATTCAAACTAATGCTGGAAATCAGAATGTTTTTGCTGACAAGACTGCAAAAACCTTGTGAGCAGCTGTTTTTGAGGGAAATGGTGAGCACCGTTCGTTTAGCACTGAGCGATGAAATTATAATTTTCTTGGCGCTGAAGTTCGCCACCAAGACACTTGGCTTATTGTCATCTGGGACTTGGCCTTTACAATAGCACTGATAGACAGGAAATATCAGAATGGCTAGATAGCCAAGTTGAAGTGCAAGTGAACTGAAATTCTCTTGTTCTAGCCAATGTAAATCTTTTAATTGAATTGCTTAGCATTAAGCCATCAGGATATTTGTGCAATCTTCACAATATCACCAAGGTCTGTAAAATGCATCTGAGCTTCAGGTTTGATGAGAAATCACATGACTGGCAGATGTGCTGCTTAACTACTTCAAAATGAATGCTTAACTCTGCTTTTACCGTTGATAAAATGTGCTTCCTGTACCTTGAATGGATTTCAGACTAAGTCATGCTGTCCTACAACTTTACTCAACGGCATTGCCATCCCAGCTCCAGTTTCTGGGAATAGACATAAATCACAATATCCTTTGCACACACTCAGCAGAAGTGGATGTACCATAAGTGTTCAATTAAGCCCTGAATAATTTTAACCCGTCCTTCTCGCAATAAAAATATTCAATTCGAGGGAAGTTCTTACGGAAACACATTTCAGGAGGCAGCACAATTTGAAGCCAAACTGTATAAGAGGCCAGGATTCCTCAGTTTAAAAAAGATCCCAAATGAGTTTTACCACCCTGAAACATTGTTCCTTTGTGGCAGCAGCTTTGTTTCACATTTCCCTTTTTTCTCGCCATGGAAATGATGTTACAATCATTAATAACGTTTAGTGTTTCTAATAGAAATGGCTCAGCAGGCTCACTGGCCTGGGTTTTATGATCAGTCACAGCACTTACTACTAACCTTAAAGAAAGTTATCCACAAAGATATAGCGCCATATTTCTGCTGCCAAGGTAGGTAGCTTGAGGAGGGACCTTGTGATTTTCACTCCTGGGGGTGAGTACAGGATGAAGCCAACCCGCTGACCCTAGAAGCAGAATGTAAGTGGCCGGTGTTGTGAACCACTATGTGCACCTGTATTAGGGGATCTAAGGTCGGACCTGCACTACAGGTTCGCCGGTAGCCCCTGCCGGCTAGCTCCACCCACAAGGAGCCGTATAAATATGCGTGTCCTCCTTCTGATCAGCCATTTCACCAGCAGCAGTAGGAGGCCACGTATCTGACTGTAATAAAGCCACAGTTGTACCAATCTGAGTCTATTGTGCAATTGATCGTGCATCAATTTATTACAGTCAGATTTACTAAGAGATGCATATCAGAATAAAACCAGATCGCCTGCAGCTGGATCCGCACTCTCCCAATGCCAGAAAGGACTTTAATCACTGGCTAGCTTATTTTGAGGCCTACATCAACGCTGCAAACCCCACGCCGACGGAAGCTCAGAAGATTCAGGTTTTATACTCCAGGTTGAGCTCCAACGTGTTCCCGTTGATCCAAGACGCCCCGAGTTACGTGGAAGCGATGGCACTCCTAAAAGAGAACTACACACAGAAAGCAAACACGCTCTTCGCCAGGCACGTATTCGCCACTCGCGCTCAACTCCCTGGTGAGTCTATCGAAGACTTCTGGCAGGCTCTAATCCCACTCGTACGGGACTGTGACTGTCAGGCTATTACGGCCACTGAACATTCCAATCTCCTCATGCGTGACGCATTCGTAACGGGGATTGCGTCGGACACCATCCAACAACGACTGCTGGAAGGGGCCACACTCGACCTAATGGAGACAAAAGTTTTAGCGCTCTCCATGATGGTCGCATCTCACAACGTCCAGGCCTACCCCGCTCGCCGTGCGGCCCACCCGTCCTACTCCTCCTGGACCCCACAAATGACCCCCCCAGCTGGGGCCCACCCGACTCAATATGTCTACGCCGGCCTCCAATCCACGCATCCCGGGGGTCCCAGCTGCTACTTCTGTGGTCAGCAGAAGCACCCCCGCCAATGCTGCCCGGCCCGCGCCGCCACTTGCAATTCCAGTGGTAAATAGGGCCAATTTGCAGCTGTGTGCCAGGCCCGCGCAGTCGCCGCTATCGCGCCCGCAAACGCTCCCTCCTCCCTGCCGAACGCACGATGTGCGCTGCCATCTTCTCCCCCTGGGGCCACGTGCGACCAGTGTGCGCCGCCATCATCTCCTCCCAGGGCCAGGTGCAGCCAGTGGGCGCCGCCATCCCCCCTGCTCACTCCATGTGTGGCCCATGGTCGGCACCATATTGTCCTGCCCCCGCAATGTGCGCTCCATGGGCACCGCCATTTTGTTCCCTACAGGACCCCTGGACGGCGCCATTTTGTCTCCCCCACGGGACTCGAACACCAGATCTGGGTCGCCGATGCTCTACATCTGAAACCTCGGACGACCACCCGCAGCTCGCCTCGATGACACTGGACCAGTCCCATCCTCACAACCTGGCCACCGCTTCGACGACGGTGAAAATCAACGGCCACGTGACCTCTTGCCTGCTGGACTCCGGGAGCACCGAAAGCTTCATACACACAGACACGTAAGGCGCTGCTCCCTCGCGGTCCACCCAGCCAACCAATGGATCTCCCTGGCTTCCGGATCCCACTCTGTGCCGATCCGAGGGTTCTGCGTGGTCAATCTCACTGTCCCGGGCATAGAATTCAGCGGTTTCCGCCTCTACGTCCTCCCCAACCTCTGCGCTGCACTATTGCTGGGCCTGGATTTTCACTGCAATCTCCAGAGCCTCACCCTCAAATTCGGCGGGCCCCTACCTCCACTCACCGTTTGCAGCCTCGCAACCCTCAAGGTTGACCCCCCTCCCTCTTTGCCAATCTAACTGCGGATTGCAAGCCCGTCGCCACCAGGAGCAGACGGTACAGCACCCAAGACAAGACCTTCATCAGGTCCGAAGTCCAGCGGCTGCTTTGGGAGGGTATCATCGAGGCCAGCAATAGCCCCTGGAGAGCTCAAGTGGTAGTAGCAAAAACAGGGGATAAACATAGTCGTGGACTACAGTCAGACCATCAATCGGTACACGCAGCTCGACGTGTACCCCCTCCCTCACATATCTGAGATGGTCAACCAGGTTGCGCAGTACCGGGTCTTCTCAACAATTGACCTGAAATCCGCCTACCACCAGCTCCCCATTCGTAAATTGGACCGTCCATACACTGCCTTTGAGGCGGACGGTCGGCTCTATCAATTTCTTAGGATTCCCTTCGGCATCACTAACGGGGTCTCGGTCTTCCAAAGGGAGATGGACCGAATGGTCGACCGGTACGGTCTGCGGTCCACGTTTCCGTACCTAGACAATGTCACCATCTGCGGCCATGACCAACAGGACCACGACGCCAACCTCGCTAAATTCCTCCGCACCGCCACTCTCCTCAACCTTACGTACAACAAGGAGAAGTGTGTGTTCCGCACGACCCTCCTTGCCATCCTCGGCTATGTAGTCCAAAACGGACTTCAGGGGCCCGATCCTGATCGCATGCGCCCCCTCATTGAGGTTCCCCTACCCCACTGCCCCAAGGCCCTCAAACGCTGCCTTGGGTTCTTCTCCTACTATGCCCAGTGGGTCCCAAACTATGCGGACAAGGCCCGCCCACTGATCCAGTCCACTCAATTCCCCCTTGCGGCCGAGGCACAACACACCTCGCCCGGATCAGAGCAGACATAGCCAAGGACGGGATGCACGCAGTAGACGAGACACTCCCCTTTCAAGTAGAAAGCGACGCTTCAGATGTCGCCCTTGCCGCCACTCTAAACCAGGCAGGCAGACCTGTGGCATTCTTTTCCCGCACCCTTCATGCCTCTGAAATTCGGCACTCATCCATCGAAAAAGAGGCCCAAGCTATCGTTGAAGCTGTGCGGCACTGGAGGCATTACCTGGCCGGCAGGAGGTTCACTCTCCTTACTGACCAATGGTCGGTAGCCTTAATGTTTAACAACACGCAGCGGGGCAAGATCAAAAACTATAAAATGTTGCGGTGGAGAATCAAGCTCTCCACCTATAAGTACGAGATTTTGTATCGCCCCGGCAAACTCAATGAACCCCCCAATGTCCTATCCTGAGGTACATGTTTAGCACACTGGGCTAAATCACTGGCTTTTAAAGCAGACCAAGGCAGGCCAGCAGCACGGTTCAATTCCCGTACCAGCCTCCCCGAACAGGCGCCGGTATGTGGCGACTAGGGGCTTTTCGCAGTAACATAATTGAAGCCTACTCATGACAACAAGCGATTTTCATTTTCATATAATTTCATTTCATGTGCCAGCGCACAAGTAGACCGACTCCGGGCCCTACACGACAGCCTTTGTCACCCGGGGGTCACACGACTGTACCACGTCGTCAGAGCTCGCAATCTTCCCTACTCCGTCGAGGAAGTACGGACAGTCACCAGGGACTGCCAGGTTTGTGCGGAGTGCAAGCCGCACTTTTACCAGCAGACTGCACGCGCCTGGTGAAAGCCTCCCGCCCCTTTGAACGCCTCAGCGTGGATTTCAGAGGGCCTCTCCCCACTACCGACCGCAACACATATATCCTCAGTGTGGTCGATGAATACTCCAGGTTCCCATTCGCCATCCCATGCCTCGATATGATGTCTGCCACCATCATCAAGGCCCTCAATACAATCTTCGCTCTGTTCGGATTCCCAGCCTACATCCACAGTGACAGGGGATCCTCATTCATGAGTATTGAGCTGCGTCAGTTCCTGCTCAGCAGGGGTATCGCCTCCAGCAGGACGACCAGCTACAACCCCCGGGGAAACGGGCAGGTAGAGAGGGAGAACGGGATGCTTTGGAGGGCCGTCCAGCTGGCCCTATGGTCCAGAAACCTCCCAGCCTCTCGCTGGCAGGAGGTCCTCCCTGATGCACTACACTCCATATGGTCACTACTGTGCACTGCCACAAATAACACACCCCATGAACGTGTTTTTACCTTCCCTAGGAAGTCCACATCTGGGGTGTCGCTCCCGACTTGGCTCGCAGCTCCAGGACCGGTCCTTCTATGTAGGCCGTCCGACTCCACAAGGCGGACCCCTTGGTGGACAGGGTACACTTGCTCCACGCCAACCCCCAGTATGCCTATGTGGAGTTCCCCGACGGCCACCAGGATATGGTCTCACTCAGGGACCTGGGTCCCTCAGGTTCCACTCCCACACACTCCCCCACCCACGCGCCACCATCCCCTCCCCCGGCGCTCCCAACATTAGCCCCACCAGGTCCATCCCTCCTTCCTCTGCCCACGCAAGAGGACGAGGAAGATTTTGGCACGCTCCCGGAGTCATTCGACTACTGGCCAGCACCAACACCGCCAGCACCGACATCGCCGCCACCCTTACATCGCTCCCAGCGAACCATCAAAGCACCAGATCGACTTAACCTCTGACGGGCACCGGACTATCAAAATGGACATATTCTTTTCACCTCCCCACTGTAAATTATTTGCAAAACTGTATATAGTTCCACGCCACCCCCGCCGGATTCATTTTTAAAACAGGGGGTGAATGTGGTGAACACTGTGTGGACCTGTATTAGGGGGATGTAAGGTAGGACCTGCACTACAGGTTCGCCAGTAGCCCCTGCCGGCTAGCTCCGCCCACAAGGAGCTGTATAAATATGCGTGTCCTCCTTCTGATCAGCCATTTCGCCAGCTGCAGTAGGAGGCCACGCATCTGACTGCAATAAAGCCACAGTTGTACCAATCTGAGTATTTTGTGCAATTGATCGGGCATCAGCGGGCATACAAGCAGAAACTCAAGCGGGAGAATCCAGCTAAGAAGGTCGTGCAGTGCTCGTCCAAGGAAACAGAAGAGCTCTTAGGCAACTGCTTAGAGACAGTGGACTGGTCCATATTTAGGAACTCAGCGACCAACTTAAATGAGTATGACACCACGGTCATAGACTTCATCAGCAAATGTGTGGACGACTGCATGCCAAAGAAAGCAGTACGTACGTTCCCCAACTGGAAACCATGGCTCAATTGCGAGATTGACTCCCTATTGAAGGACAGATCTGAGGTGTTCAAGTCAAATGACCCTGACCTATACAAGAAATCCAGGTACAGCCTCTGCAAAGCCATCTGAGATGCCAAGAGAGAATATCAAAGCAAGCTAGAGTCACAGACAGACTCTTGGCGGTTGTGGCAAGGACTAAACAACATAACGGGCTACAAAGCGAAGCTGAGCAGTATCTTCAGCAGCAGCGCACCCCTCCCCGATGAACTCAATGCATTCTATGCTTGGTTCGAGCAGGTAACCAACAATCCACTGTCGAGTACCCCAGTAGCCCATAACCCACCCATACCCACCATCACAGGGTTCAAAGTCAGAGCGACCTTCCTGAAAGTGAACCCTCGGAAGGCGACGGGCCCGGACAGGATCCTTGATCGTGCACTCAGAGCCTACGCGGACCAGCTCTCAGATGTGTTCACGGACATCTTTAACCTGTTCCTACTCCACTCCAAGGTACCCACCTACTTCAAGAAGACCACCAACATACCTGCCAAAGAGGAATCGGGCAACATGCATCAATGACTACCGTCCGGTGGCCCTGACTTCAGTCGTAATGAAGTGCTTCAAGAGGTTGGTCATGAAGCGCATCACCTCCATACTCCCAGAACGCCTTGATCCACTGCAATTCGCATACCGCCGCAACCGGTCCACAACAGACGCCATTTCCCTGGCCCTACATTCATTCCTAGAGCATCTCAACAACAAGGTCTCCTACATCAGACTCCTATTTATTGACTACAGCTCCGCCTTCAACACCATAATCCCAGCCAAGCTCATATCAAAGCTCCAAAACCTAGGACTTGGCTCCTCACTCTGCGACTGGATCGTCGACTTTCTGACCCACAGACCACAATCAGTAAGAATAAACAACAACACTTCCTCCACAATAGTCCTCAACATCGGGGCCCTCGCTAGGCTGCATACTTAGCCCCTTACTCTACTCCCTGTACATACAGGACTGTGTGGAAAAATTTGGTTCCAACTCCACCTTCAAGTTTGCTGACGATACGACCATAGTGGTTTGGATCTCAAATAACGACGAGTCAGAATACTGGAGGGAGATAGAGAACCTAGTGGAGTGGTGCAGCGACAACAATCTCTCCCTCAATGCCAGCAAAACTAAAGAGCTGGTCATTAACTTCAGGAAGCAAAGTCCTGTGCACACCCCTGTCAGCATCAACAGGGCCAAGGTGGAGATGTTTAGCTGTTTCAAATTCCTAGGGGTGCACATCTCCAAAAATCTGTCCTGGTCCACCCACTTCGACAGTACCAGCAAAAAAAGCACAACAGCAGCTATACTTCCTCAGGAAACTAAGGAAATTCGGCATGTCAACATTAACTCTTACCAACTTTTACAGATGCACCACAGAGAGCATTCTATCGGGTTGCATCACAGCCTGGTATGGCAACTGCTCAGCCCAGGACCGCAAGAAACTTCAGAGAGTCGTGAACACAGCCCAGTCCATCACACAAACCTGCCTCCCATCCATTGACTCCATCTACACCTCCTGCTGCCTGGGGGAAACGGGCAGGATAATCAAAGACTCCTCCCACCTCGCTTACTCACTATTCCAACTTCTTCCATCGGGCAGGAGATACAGAAGTCTGAGAACACGCACGAACAGACTCAAAAACAGCTTCTTCCCCGCTGTTACTAGACTCCTAAATGACCCTGTTAAGGACTGACATCATTAACACTACACCCCTGTATGTTTCATCCGATGCCGGTGCTTACGTAGTTACATTGTCTACATTGTGTTGCCCTATTATGTATTTTCTTTTATGTATATTTTAAAATTTCCTTTTCTTTTCATGGACTTAATGATCTGTTAAGCTGCTCGTAGAAAAATACTTTTCACTGTGTCTCGGTACACGTGACAATAAACAAATCCAATCCAACAGGACAGGCATGTGTTGAGACAGCCTGGTTAGAAGGCCCACCTCAGTTCATTGTCATTCACTGTTATTTCAGAAGCTGTTCGGCCCTCTAGACCTCACTCTTCGCACTTCCTCATCTCTCCACCCACCCTCCATGGCCCCTCAAACCCTTTGCATCATCTCTGTAGCCCCTCACCCAATTTCACCATGGAGCCATATGGAAATGAATTAAAATCTTCTAACAATCTAACACAGCTCTCACTCATTGAAGCTTGATAATGAAACAAAATCCCATTCCCCATTTATCGAACCAATTCAAAGTTTGAGTGGTTAAGTGGTTAATCTCTTATGAAAACAAACAAACTTACAAACTTCTACTCAGACCACATCAAAGTCAGCTAAGCCAATCGCCTCTTCAAACTTTCAATTAAACCATGAACTCAGAACCCCCACTGAAATAATTGTAGCTTTGAAACTCAGCCAAGCATTCATAATGACAAAATAATAGTCCTTCAGATCGTGACAGTAATAAAGGCATTATCCACCCTTCAAGAACATTTACATCTCCTGCCTAAATTCCTGACTGCTATACGGTGGTTCAGGACTCTGCAACAGCCAAATCAGCACGGAGTTCAAACGGCCCTGATGAGTTTGAGTTCCCCTCCTGCATGAATCATGCCCTGGTGTCTTTCACCTAACAACAATAAATGGATCTGTTGGAAATGGGGGCGGTACTTGTGCATCCGGGTCCAGTCTGCCATTTTTATAGGTGCCCATAAGTCTTCCCCTTCCTTGGCTTTAGTTTGAATCTGACAGCAGGTCAAAGGGATCAACATTGGTCCAGCCATAGTGATGTCATCAAGCAGGATAAACAGCCAATCACATTGAAATAAATAAATAAATACATTTTTTGCAGTGCCTTTTTAAAACATCACCAATGGTGTTGCTAAATGGTGCAATGGTTGCACTGAACTTTCACCTCTAGGACCAGAGCTGAGGCTCAGGTAAGATTGTTCAATCCAGTCAAGACTGATTTCCTCTCTGTGTTTAAAATTAGTTTTGTTAATTTCAGTGGAATTCCCAGTGCAGTCAGTTCCAGGGCATCAAACTATCGATAATTCAACACCAGTCCCCCGGGGGTCGGAGAATCGCCCAAGGCCGCTGTCAATCCAGCCCCCGCCGTGTCCCAAATTCTCCGCCCCCAAGATTCGGCGGGGACGGGAATTGTGCCGCGCCGGTCGGCGGGCCCCCCGCCGCAATTCTCCGGCCCGCGATGGGCCGAAGTCCCGCCGCTGACAGGCCTTTCCCGCTGACGTGGTTTAAACCATCTCTGGTACCGGCGGGATTGGCGGCGCGGGCGGGCTCCGGGGTCCTGGGGGGAGGGGCACGGGGCGATCTGACCCCTGGGGGTCCCTGGGGGTGCCCCCACGGTGGCCTGGCCTGCGATCGGGGCCCACCGATCGGCGGGTGGGCCTGTGCCATGGGGGCACTCTTTTTCTTCCGACCCGCTATGGCCTTCTGGTGAAGGCCTTTCCGCCCCGGCTGGCGGGGTGCCAAAGGCCGTTCGCGCCGGCCAGCGGAGCGGTAGCCACTCCGGCGCGGGCCTAGCCCCTAAAGGTGTGGAGAATTCCGCACCTTTGGGGAGGCCCGACGCCGGAGTGGTTCACGCCACTCCGTCCCGCCGGGACCCCCCGCCCCGCCGGGTAGGGGAGAATCCCAGCCAAGGTTCCATCATCAATTAGAGACAACAGAAAATGGAAAATTCAGTCTTAATGGGTGCTTTTCCTAAGATGCACTGGAAGTGTATTGTCAGAGAAAACAGAGCGGTTGCTATTGCACATATGACAATATTATGTATAACCAAGGTTCTAGTCGCTCATGATATATGCTAGACAATTTATTCCACAGCATCAATACTCCGTATCTTGAAGAATTAATCCCCTGTGAATCATCAGTTTTATTTGGAATAATTAAATGGCAAATCTAACCTACAGGACTGTGCTGTCGCTGTAAAATGCTTTGCAACATATTTTCTACATAGTGGAGGGTGCAAGGAGATGATCACAAGAGGCAATTTTTAACACAGCCTGCCCACCAGTTGACATCAAGTCAAAGGTTTGCCTGCCTGTGTCCCCTTTGTCTCTGCTATTTTCAGTTATATCCTTCTGAGCAGGCAAGGAGGACTCATGCCAGAAATCACTGGAGTCCTTCATTAAATGTGCAGATATTTAATATGCACGTCAGCTGTTGGTTTGGGTGGGCAACTAACCAAGAGCATGCAAATGTGGTCCTAGAATTAAACATGTCGGTCATTGCTGAGGTAAGAGACAGGAGGACTCCTTAGCCCCTCCTCTCGGAGTCAAATCCCGAGTTAAAATCGAGGCTTTTAAAATTATCATTTCAAAATAAAAGTCAAATATTTTGAAATTAAGAGATGAACACTACAGGGCGGCATTGAACTGCAACTTTAAGAGCAGTTAGCATGGGAGCTGCATTTGTCTGAAAACACCCCGAGTCAGTAAATATTTCCGTCTTTCTCTTCTGTCCTGAAGTGGTCGCTCCTCACTGCGGTAATGATGCAAGAAATTCTTCAGCAGCATATTCAAGTTTCCTTTTCATTCAAGAGCCTGCGAGACAGTGACATTATGGGGGATAATAAATACACGTCTGAGCCTGTTAGATGTTTATACGAACACACTTTTGCAGAGCAAGTCATTGGATAGTCATTGTATCTGCTAATTGTTTCTTGTTTTGCCTTTCTTGGAAGGGGCACTGTTCTGCTTCCTAATAGAAATCAGTCTAATGATGCAACTGTGTCGTCTTTGACTCAAACCTATGTCATGGAGACAGTACATTTATCAAAGCAAATTATTTTGACTCATTGCTAAGTTGCTGAGAGGCTTCTTTTATGTTTCCACTGAGCGCTGATTATAATCACAGACTAATTACTGTAATACCAGTCGAGAATAAAGAATGTAAATCGCAAAGTTTATATCTCACAGCTGAAAGTTCTATTATTATTCAAAATAAGCGCAAAGAGATGGGGAGCTTTTCTCTTTCTCATTTTCCTTGCATATTATGGATTCATTTGGTACAAGAAAACAGTAGCTTGAAGGAGTTGATTAACCTGTGACAAAGTCTAGTTATAAGTAACATGAAGTAAGACTTAACATTCAGGAGTTCTGAAGAAGTCTTATTGAATTCAACGCATTCTCCACAGACGTTGCTAATCCTGTTGAATTTTTCCAACACTTTCTGTTTTCATTTAAGTATTCATTAATATATTCATGTGTGCTCTGCCTGAAGGCAGGACTTTGGCTTGTTGTCAGCTGATGCTTCCTTCGAAACCTGTTCTCGTGGCAGTTTTTGCCAGGGGGTCTGCCATTGCCTCGGCGGTGGTGGTGGTAGTGGTGGATCCTGCAGGCGCCAGGTCCCGGAGGGAAACGGTGTCCTGACGGCCGTCAGGGTATTCAATAAAGGCGTAGTGTGGATTCGAATGTAGCAGTAGTACCCTCTCTACTAGTGAGTCCATTTTGTGTGTCCGGACGTGCTTCTGGAGGAGAACCGGGCCCGGTGTCCACAACCAAGATGGGAGCGAAGCCCCCATGGTAGTGCCCCTAGGGAAAACAAATAATCGTTCGTGAGGGGTCTGGTTAGTGGCAGTGCACAGGAGGGACCTAATTGCATGGAGCGCGTCGGGGTGGACCTCCTGCCAGTGGGAGGCCGGGAGATTCCTGGACCGGAGGGTCAGTAGGACGGTCTTCCAGACCGTTGCGTTCTCCCTCTCCACCTGCCCGTTCCTCCTGGGGTTATAGCTGGTAGTCCTGCTCGAGGCGATGCCCTTGTCGAGCAGGTACTGACGCAGCTCGTCGCTCATGAAGGACGAACCCCTGTCGCTGTGTACGTAGCTGGGGAAACCGAACAGAGTGAAGACACTGTTCAGGGCTCTGATGACTGTGTAGGAAGTCATATTGGGGCACGGGATGGCAAAGGGGAAGCGGGAGAATTTGTCTATGACGTTGAGGAAGTACACATTTCGATTGGTCGAGGGGAGGGGCCCTTTGAAATCGATGCTCAGGCGTTCAAAGGGCTGGGATGCCTTTACCAGGTGGGCCTTGTCTGGTCTATAGAAGTGCGGTTTGCACTCCGCGCAGATCGGGCAATCCCTGGTGATGGCTTTTACCTCCTCGGTGGAGAAAGGCAGATTTCGGCTTTGACGTAGTGGGCGAGCCGGGTGACACCCGGGTGGCAGAGGTCGTTGTGAATAGCCTTTAGGCGGTCGTCTTGCGCGCTGGCACATGTGCCGCGGGACAGGGCATCTGGGGGCTCGTTGAGCTTCCCCGGTCGATATATGATGTCATAATTATAGGTGAAGAGTTCGATCCTCCACCGCAAGATTTTATCGGTTTTTATTTTGCCCGTTTGCGAGTTGTCGAACATGAAGGAAACCGATCTTTGGTCGGTGATGAGGGTAAACCTCCTACCTGCTAGGTAGTGCCTCCAGTGCCGTATGGCTTCCACAATGGCTTGAGCTTTTTCGACAGGAGTGTCGACGTTCCGAAGCGGAGAGCGTTCAGGAGAAAAAGGCTACTGGCCTACATGCCTGATTCAGAGTGGCGGCGAGAGTGACCTCTGAGGTGTCGCTCTCCACCTGAAAGGGGACGGATTCATCCCATGCCCGGATGGCGGCTTTGGCAATGTCCTCCTTGATGCAGTTGAAGGCCTGGCGGGCCTCAGCTGACAGTGGGAAGAGTGTGGTCTTAAATAGTGGGCAGGCTTTGTCCGTATACTGGGGGACCCACTGGGTGTAATAGGAGAAGAATCCCAGGCACCTCTTGAGGGCCCTGGGGCAATGAGGGAGAGGGAGTTCTAAGAGGGGGCGCATACGGTCCCGGTCGGGGCCCAGGACTCTGTTTTCCACGACATAGCCGAGGATGGCTAGTCTGGTAGTGCGGAAAACGCATTTCTCCTTATTGTAGGTGTGATTGAGTTTCTCGGCGGTTTGGAGAAATCGGTTGAGGTTGGCGTCGTGGTCCTGCTGATCATGGCCGCAGATGGTGACATTGTCCAAGTATGGAAACGTGGCCCGCAGCCCATACTGGTCCACCATTCGGTCCATTGCTCGTTGGAACGCCGAGACCCCATTCGTGACGCCAAAGGGGACCCAGGAGGAAATGTAAGAGGCGACCATCTGCCTCGAACGCCGTGTAGTGGAGGTCCTCCGGGCGGATTGGGAGCTGGTGGTATGCAGACTTCAGATCCACCATGGAGAATATGCGGTACTGGGCGATCTGGTTGACCATGTCTGCAATTCTGGGGTGTGGGTACGCATCGAGGTGCGTGAACCGGTTAATGGTTTGGCTGTAATCAACCACCATCCGGAACTTTTGCCCGGCCTTGACGACCGCTACCTGAGCTCTCCAGGGGCTGTTACTGGCCTCTATGACTCACTCACGTAGGAGCCGCTGGACTTCGGCTCTGATGAATACTCTGTCCTGCAGGCTGTACCGCCTGCTGCGGGTGGCTACTGGTTTACAGTTAGCCGTTAGGTTAGCGAAGAGTGGAGGGGGTTGATTTTTAGAGTCGTTATGCTGCATATAGTGAGAGGAGGTAGGGGTCCGCCGAAGCTGAGTGTGAGGCTCTTGAGGTTGCATTGAAAGTCGAGCCCGAGTAAAAGTGAGGCGCAGAGGTCGGGGAGTACGTACAGCTGGAAATTAGAGTAGCTAGCGCCCTGAATCGTTAGGGTCGCAACCGTGCGCCCTTGTATTTGGACCGAGTGTGAGCCTGAGGCGAGGGAGATAGTTTGCCGTGCAGGGAAGATAGGGAGCGAACAGCGTCTTACCAGGTCAGGATGTACGAAGCTCTCGGTGCTCCCGGAGTCGAAGAGGCACGATGTCTTGTATCCGTTGATTTGAACGGAAATCATCGAGCTCCTGAGGTGCTTCTGACGCGACTGGTCCAACGTGACTGCGTTGAGTTGCGGGTAGTCGGCGGCTCGATCAGCAGTGCTGGAGTGGCCCCGTGATGACTGTCCGCGGAGGTCGTAGTCGTCGAGGTGAACTTCGGGTGATGGCCAAGATGGCGGCCCCCGTTGATCGCACATGGTGGGCGATGAAGAAGATGGCGTCCAAGATGGCCGCCCCGTGGGTCGCACGTGGTGGGCAGCGAGGAAGATGGCGCCCAAGATGGCAGCCCCCATGACTCGCACATGGCCGGCAGCGTGGGGGAGGATTGCCAAGATGGCAGCCCCCATGAGTCGCACATGTCGGGCGGAAGCGGAGTCTGCAGACACGCTGCAATGTTGCGGGGCCTGTGGGACTGCGAGTTGGGGGAGCGATTGCTCTGGACTGCGGGGGAATTAGCGGGTTTTGATTTCGCCAGGCATACTTTGGCATAATGTCCTTTTCGACCGCAGCTGCTGCAGGTCGCATTGCGGGCCGGGCAGTGCTGCCGTGGGTGTTGGAGCTGGCCACAAAAATGGCACGCTGGCGCTCCATAGTGGGTGGGCAGCCGCGCGGCGCAGGCCTGTAGCAGTCGCTGGTCGGGGGTCCACGATGGGATCGCTTGGTCTGCGCGGAATGAGTTGAGACTTTGAAACGCAACCTCCATAGTGGTTGCTAGCGCTACCGTGTCCTCAAAGTCTGGGCTCCTTTTTCGAGTAGTCGCTGGCGCACATAGTTAGACCGGACCCCCGCAACGTACACATCACGGACAGCGAGTTCCATATGCTGGGAGGCAGTTACAGCCTGAAAGTTGCAGTCCCGAGCAAGGGCTTTTAAGTCACGCAGGAAGTCCTCTAGCGACTTTGTGGGGCACTGGCGACGGGTGGCGAAAATGTGCCGCGCGTAGACCTCGTTTATCGGCCGCACGTATAATCGGTCGAGCATAGCGAGGGCCTCGGTATACGAGTCGGTACAGTTGAGTTGCGTAGAGATGCGATGGCTCACCTGTGCGTGCAGTAGGCTGAGTTTCTGCTCCTCTGTAGACTCGGAGGTGGTCGATGCAACCAGGTCGGCCTTGAAACACCGGAGCCAGTGCAGAAAGATTTCCTTCGCCTCTGCAGCCTGCGGGTCAAGTTCTAGTCGATCAGGTTTGAGGGCTGATTCCATTGTAGTTTTCTTAAGTCTATTAAATTGATGTGACCATCAATTCACTCGAGACACGATTGGAAATAAACTGTGGCTTTAATAGACTTAGAACTGAGCCTGCCTGCGACCAGAAGAACTGAGGGCAGGCTCACAAGGCTGCAGTACATTATACTTCCGGTAGTGGGAGGGCCATGGGCGGAGCCGAGGGTGGAGCCCTGTACAAGCTCCTCATCTCCCCCTGTGGGCAGAGCCGCGCAACAGCTCACAGACAGACACAATACTATACAGTGTGAATTACATGAAGTACATTCACCACATTAGCAAGACAAGGCGGCAGGTCACATGGCTTCCTCAAAGTCTTAACATACCAACATAAAAATGGAGGACTCTCAAGCCTGCTCTGTCAATCATTAAGATCATGGCTGGCCTGATTGTGGCCTCAACTCCACATTCCACGAACCCACTGTTAACCTTTGACTCCCTTGTTAGTCACAATCTATCTAGCTCTGCCTTAAAAAAATTCATTGATCCTGCCTCCACTGCTCCCTGGGGAAGGGAGTTCCAAGGTTCATAACCCTCTGAGAGAAAGAACATTTTTCACATCTCCATCTTAAATGGGAAACCCTTTATTTTTAAAACCTGTCCCCAAGTAAGGGAAGGTGGTGTCACTTGACTAGTATCCAAGAAATCCAGGGTAATATTCTGTGGACCGAGGTTCGAATCCCACCACACTGGATGGTGAAATTTGAATTCAATATAAACCCAGAATTAAAAGTCAAATCATAGAATCATAGAATCCCTGCAATGCAGAAGAAGGCCATTCAGCCCATCGAGTGTGCACCAAACCTCTGAAAGAGCATCCTACCTAGGACTACTCCCCCGCCATATCCTCATAACCCGGTAACTCCACCCCCTAACCTGAAAATCTTTTGGACACAAAGGGACAATTTTAGCATGGCCAATCCACATAACCTGCACATCTTTGAACTGTGGGAGGAAACCGGAGCATCCAGAGGATACCCACACAGACACAGGGAGAATATGCAAACTCCACACAGTCACCCAAGGCCGGAATTGAAGCTGGGTCCCTGGCATTGTGAGGTAGCAGTGCTAACAATTGTGCCATGGTGCAGTCCAATGAAAACCATGAAACTTTTGTTGATTGTTATACAAACCCATCTGGTCCACCAATGTCCTTTGGGGAAGGAAATATGCTGTCCTTACCCGCTCTGGCCGACATGTGTCACCAGATCCACAGAAATGTGGTTGACTCATAAATACCCTCTGGAATGACCTATCAAGGCACTCAGCTCGAGGGCAATTAGGGGTGGACAATTAATGTTGGCCCAGCCAGCGACACCCACATCCATGAATGAATAAAAAAAGTTCTAGTCTCTCTCAGAAGGTGAAACATCCTTTCAACATCCACCTTGTCAAGTCCCCTCAGAGTCTTATGTGTTTCAAAAGATCATCTCTCAATCTTCTCAACTCCACTGGATACAGGGCCAGCCTGTCTAACCTTTCCTCAGAAGATAACCATCCAATTGCAGGTATCAGTTGAATTAAACTGCGATATTCCGCTGCATGTGTGTTGTGCGCATCAGATAGCACCACAGGACACTCTTCACTAAAGTCCCCAATCGAGGTGAGTATCTCTGGGATGGCGGAGAGTGTTAGAGACAGCTGTGATGGAAAGTTGGTGTCGTCCCTGGACTGGACTGGTGTTCCAGGGTGTTGTGGATTGAAGCTTGGGGGCTCGCGTCACTCTCCGGTGTCACCTTGTCACTGGACTTGTCCTGGGGTTGTGGCCGGAACCAGGGGTCACCAGAAAGACCCACCTCATCGCCAGATGATCCTGCAAGACACAAGACATGATGCATTGTTGGATTGCTGGTTGGGGTGATGGTGTGGGGTAGGTGGGGTGGTGTGGAGGA
Organism: Scyliorhinus canicula; assembly: GCF_902713615.1. Classification (NCBI taxonomy): domain Eukaryota; kingdom Metazoa; phylum Chordata; class Chondrichthyes; order Carcharhiniformes; family Scyliorhinidae; genus Scyliorhinus; species Scyliorhinus canicula. The sequence goes on from NC_052146.1 coordinate 91,168,207, forward strand.
GATGGGATGGTGTGGTGAAGTGCTGGGGTTGAGGTGGTGTGGGGGAGGTGGGGCGGTTTGGGGTTGATGGGATCATAGAATAGTATGATCCCATCACCCCACATGGATGGGGGTGGGTGTCGTTGGCTGGGCCAACATTAATTGTCCATCCCTAATTGCCCTCGAGCTGAGTTGCTTGATAGGTCATTCCAGATGGTATTTATGAGCCAACCACATTTCTGTGGATCTGGCAACACATGTAAGCCAGAGCAGGTAAGGGCAGCGGATTATTTTTCCTAAAGGACCATTTCCTAAAGTGGACCATTTACAGTGCAGAAGGAGGCTATTTGGCCATCAAGTCTGCACCATCCCTTGGAAAGAGCACCCTACATAAGCCCACACCACCCTATCCCCATCACCCAGCAACCCCAAACAACCCTTTTGGATACTAAGGGCAATTTAGCATGGCAAATCCACCTAATCACATCTTTGGACTTGGGGAGGAAACTGGAGCACCCGGAGGAAACCCACACAGACACGGGGAGAAAGTGCAAACTCCGGACAGACAGTGACCCAAGCCGGGAATCGAACCTGGGACCCTGGAGCTGTGAAGCAACTGTGCTAACCACTGTGCAACTGTGCCCCAGGGTAGTATGGGAGAGATGGGATGCTGGGTTGAGGTGGTGTGGGGGAGGTGGGGTGGTGTAGGGTTGATGGGGTGCTGAGGTTGGGGTGGTGTGGGGGAGGTGGTATGGTGTGGGGTTGCGGTGTGGGGATTGTCATGATATGCAGACATGCAAATAATGTGACACAGAGAGACAGCTAATGAACACAGAGAACAGGACATAACCAATCAGCAGGCCGAATACTTGGGGGTAGTTTTCCACTATAAAAGGCACGAGGCACTCACACTCTGCCTCTTTCCACTGGGGACATCTACAGAGTGAGTCAGGTGTATATATCAAATAACGCCTACAGCACGTGGCTAAGAACTAGTCTGGTTCAGTCAGACAGAGGAATCACACTTAGGTTAGCAGAGAGTCGAACGCACAGAGAACTGAGCTAACTGTGTGACAGGTTCAATAAATCAAATGGAACTAATTTCAAGGTCTGGAGTATATTTCAGTTATAGCTGCATCCAGTTTCAGCCCGTGTTATTGCAGTGTGCTTAACACGACAGGGATGATGGGGTGCTAGGATTGGGGGTGTGTGGGGGAGGTGGGGTGGTTGGAGGTGGTGGGGTGCTGGTGTTGGGGTGGTGTGGGGCGATGGGGTGCTGAGGTTGGTGTGTGGGGAAGGTGGGGTGGTGTGGAGGTGGTGGGGTGCTGGGTTGGGGGTGTGTGGGGGAGGTTGGGTGATTGGAGGTGGTGGGGTGCTGGTGTTGGGGTGGTGTGGGGGCGATGGGGTGCTGAGGTTGGGGTGGTGTGGGGGCCATGGGGTGCTGAGGTTGGTGTGGTGTGGGGGCGATGGGGTGCTGAGGTTGGTGTGGTGTGGGGGCGATGGGGTGGTGTGGAGGTGGTGGGGTGCTGGTGTTGGGGTGGTGTGGGGGCAATGGGGTGCTGAGGTTGGGGTGGTGTGGGGGTGATGGGGTGCTGAGGTTGGTGTGGTGTGGGGGAGGTGGGGTGGTGTGGGGGTGGTGGGGTGCTGGTGTTGGGGTGGTGTGGGGGTGATGGGGTGCTGAAGTTGATGTGTGGGGGAGGTGGGGTAGTGTGGAGGTGGTGGGGTGCTGGGTTGGGGGTGTGTGGGGGAGGTGATGCGGAGGTGGTGGGGTGCTGGTGTTGGGGTGGTGTTTGGGCGATGGGGTGCTGAGGTTGGTGTGGTGTGGGGAGGTGGGGTAGTGTGGAGGTGGTGGGGTGCTGGGTTTGGGGTGTGTGGGGGAGGTGGTGTGGAGGTGGTGGGGTGCTGGGTTTGGGGTGTGTGGGGGAGGTGGTGTGGAGGTGGTGGGGCACTGGTGTGGTGTGGGGGCGATGAGGTGCTGAGGTTGGTGTGGTGTGGGGGAGGTGAGGTGGTGTGGGAGTGATGGGGTGCTAGGGTTGGGGTTGTGGAGGAGGTGGGGTAGTGGGGTGCTGGGATTGGTGTGATGTGGGGGAGGTGGGGTGGTGGGGTACTGGAGTTGGGGTAGTGTGGGGGAGGTGGGATGGTGTGTAGGTAGAGGGGTGCTGATGTTGGGGTGGTATGGGGGAGGTGGGGTAATGTGGAGGTGGTGGGGTGCTGGGTTCGAGGTGTGTGGGGGAGGTGGGGTGATTGGAGGTGGTGGGGTGCTGGTGTGGGGGCAATGGGGTGCTGAGGTTGGGGTGGTGTGGGGGCGATGGGGTGCTGAGGTTGGTGTGTGGGGGCGATGGGGTGCTGAGGTTGGTGTGGGGGCGATGGGGTGGTGTGGAGGTGGTGGGGTGCTGGTGTTGGGGTGGTGTGGGGGCGATGGGGTGCTGAGGTTGGGGTGGTGTGGGGGCGATGGGGTGCTGAGGTTGGTGTGGTGTGGGGGAGGTGGGGTGGTGTGGGGGTGGTGGTGGTGCTGGTGTTGGGGTGGTGTGGGGGTGATGGGGTGCTGAGGTTGATATGGTGTGGGGAGGTGGGGTGGTGTGGAGGTGGTGGGGTGCTGGGTTTGGGGTGTGTGGGGGAGGTGGTGTGGAGGTGGTGGGGCGCTGGTGTGGTGTGGGGGCGATGAGGTGCTGAGGTTGGTGTGGTGTGGGGGAGGTGGGGTGGTGTGGAGGTGGTGAGGTGCTGGGTTGGGGGTATGTGGGGGAGGTGGGGTGGTGTGGAGGTGGTGGGGTGCTGGTGTTGGGGTGGTGTGGGGGAGGTGGGATGGTGTGGAGGTGGTAGGGTGCTGGTGTTGGGGTGGTGTGGGGGTGATGGGGTGCTGAGGTTGCTGTGGTGTGGGGAGGTGGGGTAGTGTGGAGGTGGTGGGGTGCTGGGTTGGGGGTGTGTGGGGGAGGCGATGCGGAGGTGGTGGGGTGCTGGTGTTGGGGTGGTGTGGGGGCGATGGGGTGCTGAGGTTAGTGTGGTGTGGGGAGGCGGGGTAGTGTGGAGGTGGTGGGGTAGTGTGGAGGTGGTGGGGTGCTGGGTTGGGGGTGTGTGGGGGAGGTGATGCAGAGGTGGTGGGGTGCTGGTGTTGGGGTGGTGTGGGGGCGATGGGGTGCTGAGGTTAGTGTGGTGTGGGGAGGTGGGGTAGTGTGGAGGTGGTGGGGTGCTGGGTTGGGGGTGTGTGGGGGAGGTGGGGTGGTTAGAGGTGGTGGGGTGCTGGTGTTGGGGTGGTGTGGGGGTGATGGGGTGCTGAGGTTGATGTGGTGTGGGGAGGTGGGGTAGTGTGGAGGTGGTGGGGTGCTGGGTTTGGGGTGTGTGGGGGAGGTGGTGTGGAGGTGGTGGGGTGCTGGGTTTGGGGTGTGTGGGGGAGGTGGTGTGGAGGTGGTGGGGCACTGGTGTGGTGTGAGGGCGATGAGGTGCTGAGGTTGGTGTGGTGTGGGGGAGGTGGGGTGGTGTGGGAGTGATGGGGTGCTAGGGTTGGGGTTGTGGAGGAGGTGGGGTAGTGGGGTGCTGGGATTGGGGTGGTGTGGGGGAGGTGGGGTGGTGGGGTGCTGGAGTTGGGGTAGTGTGGGGGAGGTGGGATGGTGTGTAGGTAGAGGGGTGCTGATGTTGGGGTGGTATGGGGGAGGTGGGGTAGTGTGGAGGTGGTGGGGTGCTGGATTGGGGGTGTGTAGGGGAGGTGGTGTGGAGGTGGTGGGGTGCTGGTGTTGGGGTGGTGTGGGGGCGATGGAGTGCTGAGGTTGGTGTGATGTGGGGGAGGTGGGGTGGTGTGGGGGTGATGGGGTGCTAGGGTTGGGGGGTTGTGGAGGAGGTGGGGTAGTGGGGTGCTGGGGTTGGGGTGGTGTGGAGGAGGTGGGGTAGTGGGGTGCTGGGATTGGGGTGATGTGGGGGAGGTGGGGTGGTGTGGGGGTGATGGGGTGCTGAGGTTGATGTGGTGTGGGGAGGTGGGGTAGTGTGGAGGTGGTGGGGTGCTGGGTTGGGGGTGTGTAGGGGAGGTGGTGTGGAGGTGGTGGGGTGCTGGTGTTGGGGTGGTGTGGGGGCGATGGGGTGCTGAGGTTGGTGTGGTGTGGGGGAGGTGGGGTGGTGTGGGAGTGATGGGGTGCTAGGGTTGGGGTTGTGGAGGAGGTGGATTAGTGGGGTGCTGGGATTTGGGTGGTGTGGGGGAGGTGGGATGGTGTGTAGGTAGAGGGGTGCTGATGTTGGGGTGGTATGGGGGAGGTGGAATTGTGTGGGGGTTGTACCATGTGTGCCATAGGGACACCGCAGCTCAGGGGGGCTCACTTGGTTCCTGGATGCCGACCTCTGCCTCGGCAACTGCCCTCTCTCCGGCCCACCGACCAGGTACAGTGCCCACCTCTCTGTGATGATCAGAGGTCATAGGTCCGATCTGCGCTTTCCAGTCTTATCTTTCTCCCTGTGGTTGTCCACAACCTTCTCCTGGGGGAGGGGGTGACAGAAAGTGCACAATATTAGGCTGTTGGACATGTGCAGCACAGGAGGTGGGCAGCTGATGGCCTTTGTGAAAAGGGCAACTGGCCATGGCGGGTGGTATGGGTGCTAGTATGTGGTGCAGGGTAGGGTGCGAGCGAACTGCCAGCATGTGGGGTTCGGTCGCCTTCTGGGTGGGGGGAGGGGAGGAGATTACGGGTGTGTTGGATGAGGGTTGGTGCCGGGGCATGGTGCTGGTTACTCACCCTGGTCACGCTGAGGAGGTTGTGCAGCTTTATCCGGCACTGCTGGCCGTCCTGGCAATGGAGCTCACGGCGCTCAGTCCTTCAAATTCCGAGGGGTGCACATCACCAAACATCTGTCCAAGTACACCCAAGTCGATGCTTCCACCAAGAAAGTACAACAGGACTTCCTCAGGAAACTAAGAAAATTCGGCATGTTTGCATTAACTCTTACCAATTTATACACCCATTGACTCTGTCTACAGCTCCCGTTGTCTTGGGAAAGCGGGCAGCATAATCAAAGACCCCTCCCACCCAGCATATTCACTCTTCCAACTTCTTCCATCAGGCAGGTACAAAAGTCTGAGAACACGCACAAACAGACTCAAAAACAACATCTTCCCCACTGTTACCAGACTCCTAAACGACCCTCTTATGGTCTGTCACCTACTGCTGTCCTGAGAAATGGTCATATCAGGGCAACTCCAGTCTTGGCCACTCTTCTCCACCATGGATTCATATCAATATTGGTTAGTGTGGTGGCTGGCCTAGTTTGTAGCAGCCCTGGGGGAAAGTAGGCTGCCCCCTATTCTCTCCCTTACTGCTACCAGATTGTGCTTCCACAGAAGTGAAGACACTGAATGAGGGCACAGTCGCAGAATAGGAGGCTGCTCATTTATGATGGATTTGATGAAGAATTTCTTCGCTCAAAGAATGGTGAATCTTTGGAATTCTTTACCCCGGGAAGCAGTGGAGGCCGAATCCTTGAATATTTTCAAGGCTGAGTTTGCTCGGTTCATAATCAGTGGGGGAATTAAGGGTTTGGAGAGAAGGCAGGAAGGTAGACTTAGCGAGTGTTAGATCAGTCATGATCTTATTAAATGATGGAACAGGCTCGAAGGGCTAAATGGCCTACTCCTGTTCCTATTTGTTATGTAACAATCATTCACCTGAGGAAGGAGCAGTGCTCCAAAAGCTAGTGTTTGAAACAAACATATTGGACTTTAACCTGGTGTTGTAAGACTTTTTACTGTGCTCACCCCAGTCCAACGCTGGCATCTCCACATCATGCCTATTTGTTGTGGTCTTATGGAATGAGCAAAAGGAGACTCGATCCTCTTCATCCCCGAGGAACCCTATTCTATTTCTGTGTAAAGCAGGAATTTTGGCAATTACAAAGTACAGGTCATCGTATGAATGGTTCTTTTCAACCAAATTGACAGCGTACCTTTAAGAATGATCCTGTTATTAGCTGCTAAGGCTGTTTATTGTTTCTTTTTAAGGATTGCATCATAAAGCTCTTATTACAGAATCAACTGATCAAAGATTTAAAACAAAAATAACCATTGTGGGGTGGAAACTCAGTCCCGAGGTGGGAAATGTCACATAAAAGAGTTATGAGGCGCTGTCAGCTCAAAGATCAGAGAATGTAACTTCGTGCTCAACCAGTCACCTCCGCTGATTGACATTCATCAAAAGGTGGAGCAACCTGGGACCACTGGTTGTTTCATGAAGGTAACATCAAAACATTTCATATTCCTATATTCTATTGTGAGCTTTCACTATTCTGTTGTAGTGGAAGGAAAGTAACTGCCTTGCAGACCCAGGTTTCACCTATTAACATAAATGAAAAATCTATCAGCAAACAACTTCGGAATTGAATCAAATGATTCAAGGTTAAACTGTCCCATTAATACTTTTTATTTGACATTTTCAGTTGAGTTCCATTTTATTACAATTCCTGCAAAGACAGATAACTTTTCAAAATAATTCTTCCCAGCAATTGACAGGAATAACCGAAGAACGAGTTTACACGTTTTAAAACTTTTACTGTCACAAAAAAATTAAAATTAATGTAGATTGAACATTACTTAATAGGCAGGTAATGCACCAATATAAGGGAAAGCTGCATTAACAAATTCAATTGAGGTATGCCTTATAACCCTTTCACTGTGTGCCACACTTCTGCCAGATGTGTAGCATTACAGGAACAACTCCTAAGCAAATTGCAGCTCTCCAGCAGGCTAAGTTTTCCCTGACATGGTGCTAGGACAAAACTTCCATTGTTCTTCTATTGTTCCGCTCATCCCAAACAATTTACATCTGGGGCTGGATTCTCCGCTGTCGGAATTCTCCGTTGCGCCGGCAGCGCACCCACGCCCGGGGATTTCTTGATGACATGGGGCTGCCCGCAATGGGAAACCCCATTGGCTGGCTGGCGAGACGGAGAATCCTGCTGCCGGCAGGGGCGAGCCCCACCAGAAAATTGGTGTGACAGTACAGAGAATCCCGCCCCTGATCTCTACTGCCAAGGCCCACCTTGCAACTCGGTGTTCATTGAATCTCCAAATGTCATGTTTGTTCTGTGTTGTTCCTCGTGTCTTAATAAAGCTCGCAGTCTCAAATGTGGAGAAGATGCTTTATTGTGAGTTCGTTCAGTTTCCAGAGCTCGACCTAGAACTACCTTCCAGTGCTAACTACCAGCTTTGCTTGCTGTGTGTCCTGCTTACCAGCCCGCCTGCTGTGAAGAGTGTGTCCTCACTTCCTGTCCTGATCTATTTATATGGCTCTCCCGTGCTCCCTCTAGTGGTCGCTCAGTTGTGTTGCATCTGGTTAACTTGTGATCACCACATCCCCCTTTTTCTCTTAACATATTTTCTGAACATCGTTAAAGAAAATTGTACATCCTGTCCCAGTGTATTTATAGCTCTCCCGCTCGTGTTTGCTCTGTTGTTTTTGTATCTGGTCAATCTACGATCACCACATCCCCCTCTTTCTCATTACATAGTTTCTGTACATCATTAAGGAAAATTATACAAAACAGTAACTTATGATATGCGTATCTATACAAGTGATGATGCTATTGCCTTGGTTAACAAAGCCAATGTATTTATATGTCCTAACTTAATAAACACATTTATGAGTCCAAACTTGATGAATTTGTTCAGAGCTTTTTTTTTTCTTTTTGTTGTTGATGACGTGGTGATATTGATATTGCAAGTCCGCTGTGAATGTTGTTGGTGTTCCTTGTTATCTTAAGTACCCAATGTGTCATCCCGAGGTGTTTGCATGGTCACATCACTGATGTTGACTGGCATGGACTTTTTTTTGTGCTTGTGGTGTTGATTTATTGTCTCATCCGCCTTGGATGCTGGTGTGCTTGCTTGTTCTGGAGCAGACGTGAGTTTGTGCGATTCGTTGTCATCCCATGACATGTTTGTAGTCTTGTTATCGTTTTGCAGTGTGCTGTGGCATCGTCCATCATGTGCCAAGTAGTGCCATTGTGTACAAGTCGTTGTTTCATTGCTGTTGTTTCTGTCGTTCCTGTTTTGGTTGTTTCCGTTGCCGTACTTGTCGCTGTTTTTGTCGTTTCCGTCTTTGTTGTTGTCGCTATCTTTGCTCCTGACTTTGTTGTGTTTGTTGCCATTCTTGTTGTTTCTGTCTCTGTCGTTGTCGCTATCTTTGTTCCTGACTTTGTTGTGTTTGTTGCCATTCTTGTTGTTTCTGCCTCTGTCGTTGTCGCTATCTTTGTGCCTGACGTTGTTGTTTGTCTTGTTGCGCTTCATGTTGCTTTTATTCTTGCTGTTGTCGTTCTCGTTTCTGCTGTGCTTCTTGCTATTGTTGTTTGTCTTGTCGCGCTTCATGTTGCTTTTCTTCTTGCTGTTGTCGTTCTCGTTTCTGCTGTGCTTCTTGCTATTGTTGTTGGTCTTGTCGCGCTTCATGTTGTTTTTGTTCTTGCTGTGTTTCTTTTGACTTTTGTTTTTCTTGTTATACTCTATGAGTGTCCCGAGTGGATAATTTGAGTCATTGAGCATTCCGTCTCGCGAGTGGTGCGAATGATCTGATGTTGCATCGGTGCAGGTGACATCAATCAGTTGTGGAGAATTGGATTCCGCATCTTTGCTTTCTTGGTGCTCGTCTTCTCGCGAGTGGTGCGAATGATCTGATGTTGCATCGGTGCAGGTGACATCAATCAGTTGTGGAGAATTGGATTCCGCATCTTTGCTTTCTTGGTGCTCGTCTTCCGGAGTCAAAGTCTTCTTGATTACATTTGACGCGGTGTCTGTGGACTCTCGGCGCTCCTCTTCTGGAGTCCAAATCTGCATGATTTCAGTTGACGTGGTTTCTCTAGACTCTTGGTGCTCCGCTTCTGGAGTTAAAATCTTCATGATTTCTTTTGGCGTTGTCTCTCTGGGCTCCAGGTGCTCCTCTTCTGGAGTCAAAATCTGCATGTTTTCTTTCGGCATCGTCTCTCTGGACTGTTGGGTGGCCCGACTCTGTGCTTCTGTACAGACAAGCTGAGAACTGTCAGTCTCACTGTGATCCTGTACGTCGAGTGCGAGCACCTTGTCACTGTTTTCGCTCTGTGCTTCGGTACAGACAAGCTGAGAACTGTCAGTCTCACTGTCATCCTGTACGTCGAGTGCGAGCACCTTGTCACTGTTTTCGCTCTGTGCTTCGGTACAGACAAGCTGAGAACTGTCAGTCTCACTGTGATCCTGTACGTTGAGTGTGATCACCTTGTCACTGTCTTCGCATGCAGTGGGCAGAGGTGCATTGTCTTCTTCTTGTTCCTGTGAGCGTGTTGGACTTTCATAGTCCGCTTTTTCTTCTTGTTCCTGTGAGCGTGTTGGACTTTCATAGTCCGCTCTTTCTTCTTGTTCCTGTGAGCTTGGTAGACTTTCATAGTCTGCTTGCGGTTGCTCAGGTACAGCGGGTTTACCTTCATGGTCTTGTTCATGCTTGGTGTCCGCCCGGGAGTGTTTGCTTGCATCCCTGTTGGCGTCTTTCATCACTCGCACTGTGGAGCCTGTCATCGCTCGCTCCGTGGAGTCTTCCTGTGCTCTCTGTGTGGCGTCGTCTTCGTCTTGGGTATTGCTGTCATCCAATGTATCGACGAGCTGCCATGGCACCATGGTGTTGGATTCATCCACCATGAGTAGAGTCGTGTTGAGCTTTGCAACGGTGTCGCTGATGCTGTGATCAGCATGTCCAAATAACTCCTCCATGTCTGAGTAGTATTCTTTGAAACCCATTTCATCTTCGTTGGCTTCTTCTACCACGAGTTGATTCGTGTTGAACTTTGCGACCGTGTCGCTGATGCTGTGATAAGCATATCCGACTGACTCAGCTGTGTCTGAGTAGTATTCTCCGAAAACCAAATCATCCTGGTTGGATTCTTCTACCACGAGTTGATTCGTGTTGAACTTTGCGACCGTGTCGCTGATGCTGTGATAAGCATATCCGACTGACCCAGTCAGGTCTGAGAGGTAATCGTCGAAAAACAAATCTTCTTTTGTTGTTTCGGAATTCTTTTTGTTCGCTTCACTGTGTGTGGTGAAGGCAGCTTTTTCCAAGGTTTTGTGCAAGTTGTTTTTCACTGTTGGTTTAAGTTCAGGCATTTTTCTGTGTTCTGAGGCAAGAAAATTTGGTTTTACCACTTTAAGTGTCTTGTTTTCAATTTTCGGGCATTTCCCTTTTAAGTGGGCGTGGTCAGGATTCTCAGACGTCATGACGTCACGCGTAGGAACGACTTGCACATGCGCAAATCGGCTTTCTTTCCTTGTGCGGTTCGGTGTCCATTGCGCATGCGCGGCTTGCGCATGCGCATGACGGTCCGCGACGAAGACTTTTTTGACTGCGCATGCGCGGCTTGCGCATGCGCATAACGATCGGCGCCGCGATCTTTTGTAAACTGCGCATGCGCAACTTCCGGTTCCGGCGCATGCGCGACTTCCGGTTCCGGCGCATGCGCGACTTCCGGTTCCGGCGCATGCGCAGACGCGATTTGTAGTTCTTTGCTTACCAGAGACTGCAAAATGTGCTCCAACGCCATTTTATCGCGGATTTCAGCGTTTTTTCTTTCTAAAAGTTGTAAGTTACCTTTTCTTTCCGATCTGGACTGGATTTCAGCGTTTTGGCTTTGTGAAAAATTCATGTTATTTCTTCTTTTTGATCTGTACTGTGCATTCGCGATTTCCTGATCTTTTTGTGATTTTTTAAGTCTTGCATCACTCAGTCTCTGTGCAGGTTGGACTGTGAGCATGCCTTGCTGTTCAAATTTCTCACAGTACTCTTCAAATTTGTTTAGTAACGTTTGTAAGCTGTTCCTGTCTTCACCTTTTGAGTGTTTAAATCCATTATACACTTTCCTATTGACAGGCCCTTCGATGAGAATTGCTATTTTAATTTTGTCTGAGGCTTCTGCAACATCATTAGCTATGAGATAAAAATCGAACATTTGTTTAAACCTTTTCCAGACATTTCTTACATTACCAGTCGTGTCCAGCTGAGGTGGGTATCCATGCCACATCCTCGAATTAGCGATGTCTTCCCCAGTCAAATGTCCAGTAGGAGATTTCCATGCCATTTTGTGCTTTCTGTATCTGCAGCTGAGTTGTCCTGTCGTAAGCGTCCTGAAATCACTGCTGGTACCATGTGTTGTTCCTCGTGTCTTAATAAAGCTCGCAGTCTCAAATGTGGAGAAGATGCTTTATTGTGAGTTCGTTCAGTTTCCAGAGCTCGACCTAGAACTACCTTCCAGTGCTAACTACCAGCTTTGCTTGCTGTGTGTCCTGCTTACCAGCCCGCCTGCTGTGAAGAGTGTGTCCTCACTTCCTGTCCTGATCTATTTATATGGCTCTCCCGTGCTCCCTCTAGTGGTCGCTCAGTTGTGTTGCATCTGGTTAACTTGTGATCACCACATGTTCTTCCCCCTTCCTTTTGAACAGAAAACAAATTCTCACAAGCATCCTGCTTGGGTGCTAACATGAAACAGTCCTGCTACTCCACAGCAGTAGCTGCTTTGCTTCTCCACACAGTAATATCTTCTTTGTTCCTCTCTGTATCTCAAAAACGTAGCTTTCCCTTATCTATGACATCATAGAATTACAGACTTTACAATGTAGAAGGAGGACCAGGTTTTTTTCCTGGCTTGGGTGACTGTGTGAGTACGTTCTCCTTGTGTCTGCGTGGGTTTCCTCCGGTTTCAACCCACAAGTCCCTAAAGATGTGCTCTTAGGTAATTTGGACATTCTGAATTCTCCATCTGTGTACCTGAACACGCGCCCGAGTGTGGCAACTAGGGGCTTTTCACAGTAACTTTGTTGCAGTGTTAATGTAAACCTACTTGTGGCAATAATAAAGATTATATTATATCCCAGTATCCCCACCTTTTTGACACTACGGGGAAACTTAGCATCGCCAATCCACCTAACCTGCACATCTTTGGATTGCAGGAGGAAACCGGAGCACCCGGAGGAAACCCACGCAGACACGGAAGAAAGTGCAAACTTCACACAGACAGTCACCCAAGGCTGGAATTGAACCCAGGATCCTGGAGCTGTGAGGCAGCAGTGCTAACCACTGTGCCTATGTTCCGATACTGTGTAAAGGTGTGAAAATTGTCACCTAATATCTTAGTTGGTTGAGGAACCTCTTTGAGGATTTAGGAGCAGAAGTAGACAATTCAGCCCCTAAAGCCTCCACTATTCAATCAGATCATGGCTGATCTCTTCCTGGTATCAAATCCACCCCCCTATTGTTCCCCATATCCTTTAACCTATTTTTAAATTCAAAATATATCTATCTCCTTGAAACCATTTAATGACTCAGACTCCATTGCTCTAAGGGGCAGCGAGTTCCACATATTCATCACCCTCTGTGAGAAGTAGTTCCTCCTCATCTCAGTTTTAAATCTACAGCCTTTCAACCTATATCGGTGAGATCTTCTAGATTTCCCCACAAAGGGGAATATTTTGTCTACCTTTACTTTATCAATCCCTCTTAGTATTTTATATACCTCGATCAGCTCCCTTCTCATTCTTCTGAACCCCAGTGAGTATAAGTCCAAACTGTTCAATTTCTTCTCATACGTCAACCCTTTCATCCCCGGAATCAATCTGGTGAACCTCCTCTGAACTGTCTCCAATGCCTCCACACCCTTCCTCAAATAAGGAGACCAGAACTGGACACAATACTCTAGATGTGGTCTCACCAAAGCCCTATACAATTGCAACAACACTACTTTTATACTCCAGTCCTTTTGCGATAAATGCTAACATTTTATTTACCTTTTCAATTACATGCCGTGCCTGCACACCAACTTTCTGCGATTCATGAACAAAGACACCCAGATCCCTCTGCTCAGAGGTATTTTGAATCTGCTTTCCAATTAGGTCATAATTTGCCTGTCCCTTTTTTCAGTCAAAATGGATAACCTCACACTTATCTGCATTAAACACCATCTGCCAACTTTGGCCAGTTCTCCTAGCCTATCTATATCCTTCTGTAAACTATTTATCTCCTTTCACTGTGTGCTTTCCCACCTATTTTGGTATCATCTGCAAATGTTGTACTCTGCACCCTGTCCTTGCTTGTAGATCATTTATATAGATTGTGCTTTGTCTTTCCAAATGTTCAGTCATCACGTCCTTAATGACTGATTCCAGCAACTTCCCCACTTCAAAAGTCATAGTCTATAATATCCTACTTTTTGCCTCTCTTCCTTTTCGAATAGAGGCATCACATTAGTGTGTTTCCAATCCACCAGAATCCAGGCAATTTTGAAATATCATAACCAATGCATCCACTATTTCTGCTGCCATCTCTCTTAATACCCTAGGGCACAGACCATCAGGTCCTGGAGACTTATATGCCTTTAATCTCCCATTAGTTTATTCAATACCTTCTCCCTAGTGATTAACTGCAGTTTTGGAATTTTTTTGTTATCCTCTACCATGAAGATGGAGGCAAAATATTGGTTCAGTGCCTCCGCCACCTCTGTGTTCCCCATTATTACCTCGCCAGTATTGTTCTCTAAAGGGCCAATATTTATTTTAGCTATTCTCTTCTTCTTTACATACTTATAGAAGATTTTGGTATCAGTGTTTATGTTTTCTGATTTCATAGTTCATCTTAGTTCTTTTTATTTTGTTTTTAGTTGCCTTTTGCTGTACCTTAAAGTACTCCCAATTCTCCAGCGTAACACTAAATTTTGCAGCATGGTATGCCCTAGTTTTTGCATTTTTACTTACTTTTTTAGCCATGCAATATTTTTCTCCCTTTTACAATTCCTCTTTCAAGAATATACTTTAATTGAGAGATATTTAATCTCTCCCTGAACATCTGCCATTGTTCCTGAAATGTCCTATCCTCAATTATTTGTGCTCAGTCTTTTTGGGCCAACTCTTTCCTCAGGTCTGTATAGTTACCTCTTCCCGACACTAAAACCCCAATATGGCACTCTGTCTTCCTTCGCTCAATCTGAATTGAGATTCTAGCATGCTCTGATCACTCTTTCCAAGAGAATCCTTAACAAGACTATTTATTAACGCTTCTTCGTTACACAGTACTACATCTAAAATAGCCTGCTCCCTGAGTTAGCTTCATAACATATTGCTCTAGGAAATAATCTCTCATATACTCTATGACATGTTCCTCAAGGTTACCCTTGCCAATTTGATTAGTCCAGTCAATCTGCACGTTGAAATCCTCATGATTACTGTTGTGCCCTTCTCACAAGCCCTCATTATTTCTTGGTTTATGCCCCACTTTGGAAGTATTGCTCAGGGGCCTGTAAATTACTCATTTTTCACTTGTTTTTTATTTTCACCCAGATCAATTCAACATTTTGGTCCTGAGTGCCAATATAATTTCTTAATGCAGCCTTAATGTCATCTTTAACCAAAAAGCAATTCCACTTCCTGTTCCATCCTGTATATCCTTTCAGAATACTGAGTACCCTTAAACATGCAACTCCCAGTCCTGGTCCTCCTGCAACCATGTTTCAGTAATCCCCACCAAATCATACCCATTTGTCTCTATTTATGCTGTCAGCTCATTGGCCTCATTCAAGATACTGCATGCATTTATGTACAAGGTTTTAAAATATGTCATACTGGTTTGTCTTTCCTTTGCAGGATTTTCTTGTGCTCTACACTTTTCGCACATTCTGACCTCCTTTATTAATCTCTGATAACACTCAGCCTCATTGTCAACTTTCACTCCCAGTCACCTTACATTTTGAATTTTTACATTTCCTTTACCCTCTGAAGTCTTTAGTGTGGTGATATGCATCACTGTAAATACACAAGGGGTTAATGTGAATACAATTAGACTGATAAACACTAGAGGGAGCACCAGAGACATTATGACACAGACATTCAACCAATAGGCCAGTAAGACAGGACACGACCAATGGGCAGTCACGACACACACAGAGGTGACACTACCACAGGGGGGCATTACACCAACCCATATATAAGGACACAGCACACATGATCTTCTTCTTTCCAGTGGAGGCACTCAGTGAGTACACAGGGTTGATTTGAAACACATCACACCCACCACGTGGATTGCAGCAGACAGGTTCGTCAGTCTGAGTAGCTATAGCCGGATTGACAGGAGAGTTGAATTCAAGTAGGAGAATCGTTAACAGTTTAATAAACGTGTTAAAGCTATCTCCAAGTATGAACCTTCCTTTGTCAGAGTGCACATCAAGGAAGCAGCTTATGCTATGTCAAGAGCATAACAAAACAGTTAGACTATCCCTGCCATCCTATTAACCTCTACCTTCTCCTCACTTGCTGACCTGCTGCTTTGGTTCCCATTATATTTCTTGTAGTTGTACCATTAGCTGCAGTTCCTAAAGTTAGGTCTCTGACTATTTCTTTACTCTCTGCCCTGTTACGTGTTTGTGGAACTGGATTCAGTTTCTCTGAAGCCTCACCCCCCCCCCCCCCCCCCCCCCCCCATTTGCTAGTTTAAAGTCCTTGTGACCACTCTGTTTGTCCTTCCTGCTAGAATACTGGTCCCAGAACGGTTCATGTGGAGAATGTTCCAATGACACCAATCCCCCCTCCCCGTCCCAATACTGGCACTCTTCTTTCCCACACCATTCCTTTTGCCACATGTTTACTTTTCCAATTTTCTCATACCTATGCCAATTTGCACATGGCTCTGGTAATAATCCAGAGATTATAACCCTTGAGCACCAGTTCTTTAATTTTGTTCCCAGGTCCTGATATTCTCCAAACAGGTCCTCTTTCCTCACTTTGTCTATGACGTTTGCCCCAGCGTGGACCATAACTGGATCCTCCCCCACCCACTCCAATATTGTCGCAAGCCGGTCAGAAATATCCCTCTCTCTGGCACCTGGCAGGCAGCATACCATGTAGGATTCTCTCGATCCTGCTTAGAAAACTTGCACTTGTCTTTTGCTTCCCCCGATTAAATGGCCTCCTGTACCACGGTGCAGTGGTCGGCTAGCTCAACCTCCCTACAATCTTTTTGCTCATCCACACAGGGAGAAACTCATAGCTGTTGGACAAGGTCAAGAGCTGAGGCTCCTCCATTCCTGAATTCAGGAACCCTCTACCTGCCTCACTCGCAGTCACACCCTGCTGTCCCTTACAACTGGCCGTATTTGAGGTACTTGAATTATGGGGTGTGACCGCCTCTTGAAACAAAGCATCCAGGCAACTCTCCCCCTCCCAGATGTGCCGCAGTGTCCGAAGCTCAGACTCCAGCTCATCAATTGTGAGCTGAAATTCCTTGAGCAACAAACATTTGCTGCAGATGTGGTCACATAAACCCGCAATGGGATCTGCCAGATCCACATCATACAGCTACAGCACATCACCTGCCCAGCCACCTCCCCTTAGTTAATTCATTCGTTTTTCAATTTAGTGCAGTTTCACTGTCAGCCAAGCAGGTCACAGTTTTACTGTGACGTCACTTTTTCCATTTTTTTCAGCTTCAGTGGAATCCCTGAGGTAAGTTACTTTATACTTACTGCTCCGATGCTCTGCCCCTCTTAGTCCGCTCTCTGGAGACTAGGCCGCGAATCCCTGAGGTAAGTTGCTTTGTACTTACTGCTCCGATGCTCTGCCCCTCTTAGTCCGTTCTCTGGAACTTGGTCACGAATCTCTGATGTACGTTTCTTTGTACTTATGGCTCCGATGCTCTGCTCCTCTGAGTCCGCTCTCTGGAACCTAGGCCGCGAATCCCTGAGGTAAGTTACTTTGTACTTACGGCTCTGACGTTCCACCCTTCTTGTCCACTCCCTGGGGACTAGGCCGTGAATCCCCGTGGTGGACTTTATACTTACTGCTCCGTGCTCCGCATCTCCGAGTCCGCTCCCTGGAGACTAGGCTGTGAATCCAAGAGGTAAGCTACATTATATTTACTGCTCTGATGCTCTGCCCCTCTGAGTCTGCTCCCTGGAGAGTAGGCCGCAAATTCCTGGGATAAGTTACTTTATACTTCCAGCTCCAATGCTGCCCTCCAAGTCCGCTCCCTGGAGACTAGGCCACAAACGCCTGAGGTAAGTTATTTTATACTTACAGCTCTGATGGGCCGCCCTCCGAGTCCACTCCTTGGAGACTAGCTGATTGAGTTTAGGATGATTCTAGAATTCTCAAAGTTAAAGGGACATTTTAAAGGATAATCATCTTGCAAATTTTAGATTCAGAACAGTATGCAAGATGTACTTAGCCTAAATTAGCATTATTTAAACTGATGAGTCATTGACAGCAAGAGGACCTTTGGAAACTAAGGCTGACACTCGTCTCTATCTCATTGGCACTCCAGAGAGGAGATCATCAGGAAGATGGAGGCTGCATTTATAATTGCCTGTGATGGAACCATCAATTCTATGGATACGTGCTTGTAGGGTTAGAATAGCAGTTTTAATATACTTACAACAGAGCCAGCCTGTTAGCCGTTGAACTTTCGGTGAACTGGCTGGCTGACCCTGTGGCACGGATCTTTATACAGCAGCTCCAGGGGGAGGAGTCCTGGGCGGGGCCAAAGGAGGAGCCCAGTACAAATTCTCGAGTACTCCCAGAGCTCCTCGCCCTGGTGGTCAGGTAGTGCAACTGCACTTACAATATTGATACATATATATATACTTGGAACAGATGATAATACCGTGTGAATCTCATTCACCACATTCACCCCCTGTGAAAAAAAATCGTGTCTAGTGGGGGTGGTGGCTCACAGAGTTAGTCTGTCCGGTGGACGAATTGTTCGTTTCGATCTGCGGAGCACCAGGGTTGAAGCCTCTTGCAGTGGCTGGGTGGGTGTTGAGAGCTGGGGTACGATGGCAGACTCCGGGGCGGGTCTCGTCCAAACTTCATACACCACTGGCTCGACTGGGGACTGGGGGCGCTGGGGGCGGGCTGGTGCTGGCGCGTGGAACCGGTGGGGCGAGCTTGCGGAATCGGGGGCGCGAGGGGGCGGCAGCATAGGGAACGGGGTAAGGGGTTCCTCAGTGGGGGTAGGGGGGGCTGGATCCAGTGGGTGCCAGGTCCCGAAGGGATACTGTGTCCTGGCGACCGTCCGGGAACTCCACAAATGCGTACTGGGGTTTGGAATGGAGGAGGCGCACCGTTTCAACAAGGGGGTCAGTTTTGTGCCCCCTGACGTGCTTCCTCAGGAGAACCGGGCCTGGTGTCCTCAGCCACGCCAGAAGTGAGACCCCCGTGGTAGTGCCCCTAGAAAAAATGAAGAGCCGCTCGTGAGGGGTTTGATTTGTAGCTGTACAGAGGAGGGATCTGATTGCGTGAAGCGTGTCTGGGAGGACTTCTTGCCATTGGGAGACTTGGAGTTTTCTAGACCGGAGGGTCAGTAGGACGGTCTTCCAGACCATCGCGTTCTCCCTCTCCACCTTCCCGTTCCCCCTGGGGTTGTAACTGGTAGTCCTGCTCGAGGCGATGCCCTTGTCGAGCAGGTACTGACGCAGCTCGTCGCTCATAAAGGACGAACCCCGGTCGCTGTGCACGTAGCTGGGGAAACCGAACAGGGTGAAGACACTATGCAGGGCCCTAATGACTGTGTGGGAGGTCATATAGGGGCACGGAATGGCAAAACGGAATCGGGAGAACTCATTGATGATGTTGAGGAAATAAATGTTCTTGTTAGTGGAGGGGAGTGGACCTTTGAAATTGATCGCAAGGCGTTCAAAGGACCTAGAAGTCTTGACCAGGTGGGCCCTGTCTGGCCTATAGAAGTGCGGTTTGCACTCTGCACAGATCGGGCAGTCCTTGGTGACCGCTTTTACCTCCTCGTTGGAGAAAGGCAGGTTTCGGGCTCTGATGTAGTGGGCGAGCCAGGTGACCCCTGGATGGCAGAGGTCAACGTGGATGGCTTTCAGACAGCTGATCTGCGCGCTGGCGCATGTCCCGCGGGATAGGGCATCCGAGGGCTCGTTGAGCTTCCCCGGTTGATATTTAATATCGTAACTATAGGTGGAGAGTTCGATCCTCGACCAAAGGATTTTATCATTTTTTATTTTGCCTCTTTGCGAGATGTCAAACATAAAGGCAACTGATCGTTGGTCGGTGATGAGGGTGAACCTCCTAATTGCGAGGTAGTGCCTCCAGTGACGAACAGCCTCCACGATGGCTTGCGCTTCCTTCTCGACAGAGGAGTGTCGGAGTTCTGAAGCGGATAGGGTACAGGAGAAAAATGCAACAGGCCTCCCTGCCTGATTTAAAGTGGCTGCTAGAGCTACCTCTGAGGCGTCGCTCTCAACCTGAATGGGAGTGGATTCATCCACCGCCCGCGTGGCTGCTTTGGCGATGTCCTCCTTGATGCAGATGAAGGCCTGGCGCACCTCAGCAGACAGGGGAAATCGTGTGGCCTTAAAGAGTGGGCGGGCTTTGTCCGCATATTGGGGGACCCACTGGGCGTAGTATGAAAAGAACCCCAAGCACCGTTTGAGGGCCTTGGGGCATGCGGTCCGGGTCTGGGCCCAGGACTCCGTTCTCCACGACGTAGCCGAGGATGGCCAGTCTGTTTGTGCGGAAAATGCATTTCTCTTTGTTATAAGTGAGGTTTAAGACCATAAGACCATAAGACATAGGAGTGGAAGTAAGGCCATTCGGCCCATCGAGTCCACTCCGCCATTCAATCATGGCTGATGGGCATTTCAACTCCACCTACCAGCATTCTCCCCGTAGCCCTTAATTCCTCGCGACATCAAGAATTTATCTATCTCTGCCTTGAAGCCATTTAGCGTCCTGGCCTCCACTGCACTCCGCGGCAATGAATTCCACAGGCCCACCACTCTCTGGCTGAAGAAATGTCTCCGCATTTCTGTTCTGAATTTACCCCCTCTAATTCTAAGGCTGTGCCCACGGGTCCTCGTCTCCTCGCCTAACGGAAACAGTTTCTTTGCGTCCACCCTTTCTAAGCCATGTATTATCTTGTAAGTTTCTATTAGATCTCCCCTTAACCTTCTAAACTCCAATGAATACAATCCCAGGATCCTCAGCCGTTCATCATATGTTAGACCCGCCATTCCAGGGATCATCCGTGTGAATCTCCGCTGGACACGCTCCAGTGCCAGTATGTCCTTCCTGAGATGTGGGGCCCAAAACTGGACACAGTACTCCAAATGGGGCCTAACCAGAGCCTTATAAAGGCTCAGTAGCACATCGCTGCTTTTATATTCCAACCCTCTTGAGATAAATGACAACATTGCATTCGTTTTCTTAATCACAGATTCAACCTGCATGTTTACCTTTAGGGAATCCTCGACTAGCACTCCCAGATCCCTTTGTACTTTGGCATTATGAATTTCTGACCGTTTAGAAAGTAGTCTATGCTTGGATTCTTTTTTCCAAAGTGCAAGACCTCACATTTTCTCACGTTGAATTGCATCAGCCATTTCCTGCACCACTCTCCCAAACTGTCTAGATTCTTCTGCAGCCTCCCCACTTCCTCAGCACTACCTGCCTGACCACCTAACTTTGTATCATCGGCAAACTTCGCTAGAATGCCCCCAGTCCCTTCATCCAGATCATTAATATATATGGTGAACAGCTGCGGCCCCAACACTGAACCCTGTGGCACACCGCTGGTCACCGGCTGCCATTCCGAAAAATAACCTTTTATCCCAACTCTCTGCCTTCTGTCAGACAGCCAATCCTCAACCCATGCCAGTAGCTCACCTCGAACACCATGGGCCCTCACCTTACTCAGCAGCCTCCTGTGTGGCACCTTATCAAAGGCCTTTTGGAAATCCAGATAGACCACATCCACTGGGTTTCCCTGGTCTAACCTACTTGTCACCTCCTCAAAGAATTCTAACAGATTCGTCAGGCACGACCTCCCCTTACTAAATCCATGTTGACTTGTTCTAATCCGACCCTGCTCTTCCAAGAATTTAGAAATCTCATCCTTAACGATCGATTCTAGAATTTTACCAACAACCGAGGTTAGGCTAATTGGCCTATAATTTTCCATCTTTTGTCTTGATCCTTTCTTGAACAAGGGGGTTACAACAGCGATCTTCCAATCGTTCGGGACTTTCCCTGACTCCAGTGATTTTTGAAAGATCTCAACCAACGCTTCCGCTATTTCTTCAGCCACCTCCCTCAGAACTCTAGGGTGTAGCCCATCGGGGCCAGGAGATTTGTCAATTTTAAGACCTTTTAGCTTTTTTAGCACCATCTCTTTTGTAATGGCAACCATACTCAACTCAGCCCCCTGACCCTCTATAATTTCTGGGATATTACTCATGTCTTCCACTGTGAAGATAGACGCAAAGTACTTATTAAGTTCTCCAGCCATTTCCTCGTCTCCCATCACTAGCCTTCCGGAATCAGTTTGAATTGGCCCAATGTCTACTTTGGCCTGTCGTTTGTTTCTTATGTATTGAAAGAAACTTTTACTATAATTTCTTATATTACTGGCTAGCCTGCCTTCATATTTGATCCTCTCCTTCCTTATTTGTCTCTTTGTTAACCTCTGTTTGTTTTTGTAGCCTTCCCAATCTTCTGATTTCCCAGTGCTTTTGGCCACTTTATAGGATCTCTCTTTTTCTTTGATACATTTCCTGACCTCCTTTGTCAGCCATGGCTGTCTAATCCCTCCCCGGATAATCTTTCTTTTCTTGGGTATGAACCTCTGTACAGTGTCCTCAATTATGCATACAAACTCCTGCCATTTTTGCTCTGCTGTCTTCCCCACTAGGGTCTGCTTCCAGTCGATTTTCGCCAGTTCCTCTCTCATGCCCTCGTAATTACCTTTATTTAACTGTAACACCATTACATCCGATTTTGCCTTCTCTCTTTCAAACTGCAGACTGAACTCAACCATATTATGATCACTGCTTCCTAAGTGTTCCCTTACTTTAAGATCTTTTATAAAGTCTGGTTCATTACATAGCACTAGGTCCAGAATAGCCTGCTCCCTTGTGGGCTCCATGACAAGCTGTTCCAAAAAGCCATCTTGTAAGCATTCCATGAATTCCTTTTCTTTGGATCCACTGGCTACGTTATTTACCCAATCCACCTGCATATTGAAGTCCCCCATGATCACCGTGACCTTGCCTTTCTGACATGCCTTTTCTATTTCCCGGTACATGTTGCGCCCCTGGTCCTGACCACTGTTAGGAGGTCTGTACATAACTCCCATTATGGTTTGTTTGCCTTTGTGGTTCCTCAATTCTACCCACACAGACTCCACATCATCCGACCCTATGTCGTTTAGTGCCATAGATTTAATTTTGTTCTTAACTAACAAGGCAACCCCACCCCCTCGGCCCACCTCCCTGTCTTTTCGATAGGTTGTATATCCTTGGATGTTTAACTGCCAGTCCTGAACCCCCTGCAGCCATGTCTCTGTGATGCCTACCACATCATAATCATTCACGATGATCTGTGCCATTAGTTCGTCTACTTTGTTACAAATGCTACGAGCATTCAGGTAAAGTGCCTTAATGCTAACTTTCTTTAATTTCTGTGCTGTCTGGAGAAAACGGTGGAGGTTGGTGTCGTGGTCCTGCTGGTCATAGCCGCAGATGGTAACATTGTCCAGATACGGAAATGTGGCCCGCAGCCCCTACTGGTCAACCATTCGGTCCATTGCTCGTTGGAACACCGAAACTCCGTTAGTGACGCCGAAGGGAACGCGGAGGAAATGGAAGAGGTGGCCAACGGCCTCGAACACCGTGTAGTGGCGGTCCTCCGGGCGGTTTGGGAGTTGGTGGTATGCAGACTTCAGATCCACCGTGGAAAATTGCCGATATTGGGCAATCTGATTAACCATGTCTGCAATCCTGGGGAGGGGATATGCGTCGAGGAGCGTAAAGCGATTTATGGTCTGACTATAGTCGACGACCATGCAGAATTTTTCCCCGGTCTTGACGACCACCACCTGAGCTCTCTAGGGACTATTACTGGCCTCTATGATCCCCTCACTGAGCAGCCGTCAGACCTCCGATCGGATAAAGACCCTATCCTGTAGGCTGTATCGTCTGCTGCGAGTAGCTACTGGTTTGCAATCTGGAGTGAGATTGGCGAAGAGAGGACGGGGGAGATGCGCAGCGTGGCTAGGCTGCAGATAGTGAGTGGGG
Source organism: Scyliorhinus canicula (assembly GCF_902713615.1). Lineage (NCBI taxonomy): Eukaryota > Metazoa > Chordata > Chondrichthyes > Carcharhiniformes > Scyliorhinidae > Scyliorhinus > Scyliorhinus canicula. The sequence goes on from NC_052146.1 coordinate 91,191,241, forward strand.
GCAGGGGCCCGCCGAAGCTGACGGTGAGGCTCTTGAGGTTGCACTGGAAATCCAGGCCTAATAAGAGTGGCGCGCAGAGGTCAGGCAGGACATAAAGTTTAAATTTTGAATAACTAGCGCCTCGAATTGTGAGCGTAGCGACAATGCGTCCTTGGATTTGGACTGAGTGGGAGCCCGAAGCGAGGGCGATAGTTTGGCTCACAGGAAAAATAGGAAGCGAACAGCGTCTTACCAGGTCTGGGTGTATAAAGCTCTCGGTGTTCCCGGAGCCAAAGAGGCATGGCGTGCTGTACCCGTTGAACTCGACCTCCGCCATTGAACTTCGTAGGTGCTTGGGACGGGATTGATCTAGGGTGACCGCGTTGAGTTGCGGGCTGCGTGATGAGTGCTCGGGAAAGTCGTAGTCTTCCAAGTGGGCGTCCGGTCGAGTCGATGCCGGTACGTTCTGGCGACCTTGATGCAGGATCGCTGCGCTGAGTTGCGGGCCGCGTGGTGAGTGCCCGGGGAAGTCGTAGTCTTCAGATGAGCTTTCTGAGCATGCCGATGCAGATGGGGCCCGTGAATCGCACGTGGTGAGCGGCGAGGAAGATGGCAGCCCCCATGAGTCGCACGTGGCCAGCCGCATGGTGGGGGTTTGTCAAGATGGCGGCCCCCATGGATCGCACGTGGTGGGAGGGGGCGGAGTCGGGGCGTACGCTGCAGCGTTTCGAGCCCCGCGGGCCCGCTGGTGTTGGGAGCGATTTGTTCTCTCTGCAGGGGAGTTAAAAACTGGGGCCCTTTTCGCGAGGCACACTCTAGCATAGTGGCCTTTCTTCCCGCAGCTGCTGCAGGTTGCGGATCGGGCTGGGCAGTGCTGCCGTGGGTGCTGGCTTTGGCCACAGAAATAGCAGGCTGGGGCAGCTGAGTAGCTGGCTGGGGCAGCAGAGTGACTGGCTGGGGTCGCAGAGTAACTGGCTTTGGCAGCGCGGTAGCTGGGGGGGCCGTGCGGCACAGGCCTGGGGGAGTTGTTGGTCGGGGGCCCACGATGAGGTCGCGGGGTCCGCGGGAAACGAGGTGAGGCTGCGGAAGGAGACTTCCATAGTGGTAGCAGCCTCCACAGTAGTATCTAAGTCCTGGGCCCCCTTTTCTAGCAGTCTTTGGCGCACATATTCGATCTAAGGCCCACTACGAAAACGTCCCGCACAGCAAGCTCCCTATGTTCAGCCGCGGTAACGGCTTGATAATTACAGTCATTAGAGAGATTGTTCAGTTCCCTAACAAATTCGGCTAGTATTTCTGTAGGCCGCTGACGGCGAGTCGTAAACACGTGGCGTGCATAAACCTCGTTAATGGGCCTAACGTACATTTTGTCCATAATTGCCATCGCTGCGGTGTAAGAACCTGCCGGACTTAGCTGTGTGGAGATTCTGTGGCTTACCCTCGCGTGCATTAGGCTGAGTTTTTGTTCTCCCGTTGTTCCGGCGGTGCTGGCTTCTGCCAGGTAGGGTTTAAAACATCTCAGCCAGTGGGAAAACATTTCTTTAGCCTCTGCATCCTGCGCGTCGAGTTCTAGGCGTCCGGGCTTGAGGGCTGCTTCCATGATTTACTTTGACTGTTTCGTAAGTATATTAAATTGATGGAACCATCAATTCTACGGACACATGCTTGTAGGATTAGAATAGCGGTTTTAATATACTTACAACAGAGCCAGCCTGTTAGCCGTTGAACTTTCGGTGAACTGGCTGGCTGACCCTGTGGCACGGATCTTTATACAGCAGCTCCAGGGGGAGGAGTTCTGGGTGGAGCCAAGGGCGGAGTCCAGTACAAACTCTCGAGTACTCCCAGAGCTACTCCCCCTGGTGGTCAGGTAGTGCAACTGAACTTACAATATTGATACATATATATATACTTGGAACAGATTATAATACCGTGTGAATCTCATTCACCACAGCCTGAATTATCACTTACAAGCAGGAGAAAAGAGAAGATTTTGACACAGGCGCCTGGCTCACCAAAGGGAACAGCAAAACCTTCATGAATTATAGCAATTAGGGCCTCCTCCAGGCACAGGCAATGAGGCTCACAGAGATGTTGTGAATTGGTTCCTTGAAAGACCCAGAGTGCACAGAACTGGCATCTCTTATCTGCGGATGAGCAAAAACTAGTGTCACACTAGATGGCTCCACATATCCAGGAATCCAGTTACTCAGATTTGCCACTTTCTCCAGGAATTGGCACTATGGGGGCTGGGATAGCATCGATTGCCAGTGGTTATGAAAGTAATGGCCACACTGAACTTCTACGCCAGTGGGACCTCTGTGGGATCCCTCAAGCATCCATGCACAAATGCATTCTTGAGGCCCACAATTACGTGACCATCAACAGACATCAAGCAGGCCAGGGTACCAGAGCACTGGGCTTTGCTGAGATTGCCATGTTCCACAGGTGCAGGGAGCCATCAATTGCACTTATGTGACTAGGGAAGCTCCATGGCAACAGGAATTGCAATGCATAATAGGTTGCAGTGAAAGAGGCCAAAGCACAGGCTAGATAAGGCCGGCGTGTGCGTGAGGCTCTGATAGCCATCAGATTCCACCAGGAGGATGGTGAGTTTCAGTGAGCACCCTCATGCATTCCGTCATGGACCAACATGAAAATCTAAGTTGCTATTCCGCTTATTTCACCATGCACTTCCATAGAACATAGAACATAGAACACTACAGCGCAGTACGGGCCCTTCGGCCCTCGATGTTGCGCCGACCTGTGAAACCATCTGAAGCCTATCTGACCTACACTATTCCATTTTCATCCATATGTCTATCCAGTGACCACTTAAATACCCTTAAAGTTGGCGAGTCTACTACTGTTGCAGGCAGGGCGTTCCACACCCCTACTACTCTCTGAGTAAAGAAACTGCCTCTGACATCTGTCCTATATCTATCACCCCTCAATTTAAAGCTATGTCCCCTCGTGTTGGTCATCACCATCCGAGGAAAAAGACTCTCACTGTCCACCCTATCTAACCCTCTGACTATCTTATATGTCTCTATTAAGTCACCTCTCAGCCTTCTCCTCTCTAACGAAAACAACCTCAATTCCCTGAGCCTTTCATCGTAAGACCTTCCCTCCATACCAGGCAACATCCTAGTAAATCTCCTCTGAACCCTTTCCAAAGCTTCCACATCCTTCCTATAATGTGGTGACCAGAACTGCACGCAGTACTCCAGGTGCGGCCGCACCAGAGTTATGTACAGCTGCAGCATGACCTTGTGGTTCCGAAACTCAATCCCCCTGCTTATAAAGGCTAGCACACCATATGCCTTCTTAACAGCCCTATTAATCTGGGTGGCAACTTTCAGGGATTTATGTACCTGGATGCCGAGATCTCTCTGTTCATCTACACTACCAAGAATCTTGCCATTAGCCCAGTACTCTGCATTCCTGTTACTCCTTCCAAAGTGAACCACCTCACACTTTTCCGCATTAAACTCCATCTGCCGCCTCTCAGCCCAGCTCTGCAGCTTATCTATGTCCCTCTGTATCCTATAACATCCTTCAGCACCCTCCACAACTCCACCGACCTTCGTGTCATCTGCAAATTTACTAACCCATCCTTCTACACCCTCTTCCAGGTCATTTATAAAAATGACAAACAGCAGTGGCCCCAAAACAGATCCTTGCGGTACACCACTAGTAACTGAACTCCAGGATGAACATTTGCCATCAACCACCACCCTCTGTCTTCTTTCAGCTAGCCAATTACTGATCCAAACCGCTAAATCACCTTCAATCCCATACTTCCTTATTTTCTGCAATAGCCTACCGTGGGGAACCTTATCAAACGCCTTACTGAAATGACAACGAATAACTACAGATCAGGCTCACATTGTCCTGATCCTTTGAAGAATGATGAACCTTCGGCAGCATGTGGCCTTGCTGAGGTGAGGTGTTAATTAGAGGAGGGTGTCCCGGAATCAGACATCAGAAGGTGCTGCCCCTTCAAACATCTCTCCAACATTCCAGTCACAATGGCACCATGCAAGAGGCAGGAGCTGCTGCACGATCCTCATTGTGCTTGTAGCTGTCTGCCTTCAAACTGACAAGGTTCCTCAAGGAGATCCTGACAAGGTTCCTCAAGGAGATCCATCTCAAGCAGTGGAACGACACACCCTGTAGAACATTGATGGTGAATCAGATAATTCATATTTGGGACAATGCAGCTGATGACGATCCGCTGCTGTGAATCCAATTTGAGATGACTCAGTCGTCTGTGCTGCATTCTTCTAAATCACACTGATATCCTCACGTGTAAGGGATCCATTATTAGTATGAATATGGACCACCTGAGCATGACAACGCCGAACACTTGCCTGCAGATATTAAAATGCCTCCTCTTTAACACAGACATTGTGCCCTCATGGCCAACCTTGGCTCTTGTAACGTTCAAAATGCTCAGGCACCCTGAAGCCCTGAAGGGCACGGTTACTGCTAATAAAGAGCACACTTCAACCTCAGGACATTCTCACTCCTCTCCCATTGATCCCCTTGACATTGTCTAAAGTAATGGTGTGGACTTCCAGAGCATGTTCAATACCTCTATTGCTGCCAGACATCACCATTTGGAATTAGTATCAATAACCTCGGCGAGAGCTCAGGTGAGGGGGTGCGCATCGCTGCACCCTGAGTTTGTGACGAGAGCCTTGTCCCCACAATAGACACAGCTACCGGGTGAGAGACACTCAAGTTGGACATTTGAGCGCCAGGACAATAATGCATCAGAGCTTCATCACCTTGAGTTGGCAAAGTGCCCCCATTTGTTGGTGAGCTTAGCAGATGTATACTCTGAAAGTGAAAAGCGGTTGGCTGACAGCAGTGCACACAAGCTCTGAGTATGAGCTCATAGCCTGAAAACACCGCCGAGAGACAGTGGGCATGTGGAGCTGCACCTGATATTTCCCTTCTCCCTGTGTAAACACATCGCTCCTTGTACATGACACCCTCGCCTTTCACGGACACAGACAAGATAGAACATTTCTGTCTCAATCACACAACCGAGAACAAATAGGAACAGGACATGACCCGACAAAGCCTTTGAATGAGGTCTATTGCACAAACAAATTCAACATTAAGATTGAGAAATCACTGATGTTGAGAATGATCAGTAAATAGACACACACTGCGGTGATAGGGAAACACACAACATAGACGAGAGAGCCATGGTGGTAACATCGGAGATAAGTGGAGGAGGGGACCATGGTGCCAAACCTGATTGACAGCAACACATGATTGTTCGTGGTGTCCCGGAGTCACCTGGCTGGATGACCCCGGGGTGTCATCCGCTGGTTCCCCTCACTATGGTTCATGAAGGAAAGGAGGCAAACACAAGAGGAAATGTGAAATGAGTGCGATTCTATTTATATTTATGTACACGATACACGCATTGTGAACACCCACATCACAATTATGCTTCTAAATCCTTCTAATTTTTCTAATGCTACCGCTATGTCTTGGTTCTTCCCCGACATCCACAGTGGATGTGGAGGCATCCTGCTGACTGCTACGCCCTGCTGTCAGTGATGACCTTGGCGGGTGTCTTCTGCCGGGCTGAGTGTTGGAGGGGCCCCAGCCTTTAGTGGGTGTCCTGCAGTGGGCAAGATGCACCCTCCTCGGCCTGTGGAGCTGAAGGTGATGACGTCACAGGAAGAGGGGTTTTGGATTGTCCGGGATGTCCGGAGTCACCTGGATGGATGACCCCAGGGTTCCCATCCACTGGTCCCCCTCCCTATGGTTCCTGAGGATCCCTGGTTGACTCCTTGGGAAGAAGGGACAGCTGGAGATCTTCTTGCCCCGCAGTCCCTTTTTCATTGTCACTAATGGATGCCACCAAGTGCTGTGATCAGATTGTGACACCTGTAATTGATCAACACCTGTGTTGATTCCCAGTTCTCCCCTTTCTTTATTTTTGCTGTTATCATTTTGATCCATGATGCTGAATGGAGAACACTGTGCTAGACTTTGGACAGCGGAACGCAGACGGCACCTGAGTAATCGGTGGGACTTGTTTCAATTGCTTGGCTGGTGGCCAACGAATTGGCCAAAAGGCCATATTCTGCCCAGTGATTGGGTCCTGCCTGAGCGGGATGATTTTTAGAGAGCCAGGCGAAAGATAGTTGGTGTCGTGGATGCTCAGAGGAAAGAAGCTGCTCTCTTTCCCCCCTCTCCAGAAAAGCTGCTGTATTTCTGAAACTGCAGAGACCTGAATGAACCTACAGTGAAAACCACTACAGATTGGAAACAAACCTCGAACCGACAGCCTAAACTGAAGAAAGGTGTGCTAGAAACAACCATCTGAAACAAAGACTCTTATCCTTTTTACTTTTATCATTATTTTACACTTCTCTTTTCCCCTTTATCTTTGTCTGTCATGTGTTTGTGTAGAGGATGGGGTGAGTTTAACTGGTGGGGGGGGGGGGTGGTTGGAATTAGATAATAGGTAATCTGTTTCATTTGCTACATATTTAAGCATCGTTATTGTTATTAATAAAAATTAATTGTGTTTAAATTTACAAACCTGGTGACTGTAGTTATTGGGCAGCCAAGAGCCAAAAACATTTGGGTGTTTCCTCAGAATTATTTATTAATTTGAATTGTGCTGTGACTCTAGGTGAAATGGCGCTGGAATTGACTGCGCATCAGCCCAGGAGGTTGTAACCCACTGAGTCTACACTAGAACTAGGCACAATTAGGAATTGTGTTGTGTGTCTCTGCGCTGGTGGAGGGCGTGGGTGAACACTGTGCTGGGCCCTTCAAAGATGCTGTCCTCATGTTCCTCATTGGAGGCATCCTTGAGATTGGGGCTAAGGGCCTGGCTGACTGAATGCCTTGGATGCTTAACAAAGATACTTGTGAAAGAAAGCAGAGATCGCTAGTACATGGCAGCTGAATAACAAACAGAGCAGTGCACTCACAGTAGCTTTGAGAGATAAGCTGGTGCAGGATCTTCACATGTTATCTTTACCATCAGTGCAGGCATGTTCCATGTCATCTCTTGCCAGTTTATGGTTCTTTTCTTGAACTCACCCTTGTACCCTTTACCACCCCCGGTTTAGGCCTTCTCCCTTTTATCATGCACAAGCTTGTCAGATCCCAGGAACCAGCTGCCCTCTAGACAGATGTCATGCCTCTGGAAAAGGTTATTCCATCCCTGCTGCACATGCTGATTCAGAGCCAGACTTTACAGGAGGGAGTGTCAGCAACATTCCAGTGCCTGCTAGTACAACTGGAGAAGTCCAATCACTTTCAGGTACAGGAGATGGTTCCGACATGCATTGCACCCAGGCCAACACTGAAAGGGTGGCGTCTGCAGTAGAAAGCCTGGGGCAAGGAGTCAGAGCCATGTGACAGGATGTCTAAGGCTTGGGTCACACTGTGATGTCCATGGCTGATTCACTGGACTGGAGAGCCAGCCACAGGTGGACATGACTGGGCACAGATGAACATTGCTGCGGCACTCCAGAGCCTGACCAATCACAAACAATCATGTCTGAGAACGTCGAGAGCATTGGCCAAACACTGGGGACAATATCCAGACACAGAGGGGCATGTCCGAAGGACTGAGGGACGCAACGCAGTTACAGAAGGAAATGTCAAGGCACTGAGGTCTATGGCCCACTCACTGAGGGACATGTCTGAAGGACTGAGGGACGCAACGCAGTTGCAGAAGAAAATGTCAAGGCACTGAGGGCTATGGCCCACTCACTGAGGGACATGGCCCAGTCACAGAGTACCATGGTTCAGACAATGTCGGGCCGCTAGAATTGGCAGCTCCAGGCGACATTGAGGCCTCTGGAGCTCCCTCCAGCTGCCCCTCTGTCCGATAGAGCAGCCCAAGGGCCAGCGAGCACTTCGATGGAGGAGGCAGTGATGGGGCCCATCACAGGGCCTCCCGCCAGGGAGTTGCTGGAGGTTTCCAGATCGTCTGAATCGTCCACTCCTGCCACTGGCTCATCTCCGAGGAAGCGAGCTGGATAGGCTGACACGCCATCACCTGTTGCCTGGGCTTCTCCAGGTCCAGGCCCCATAAAGGATGCCCGTTATGGGCATCATGGGCTAGAGGACATGGAAATCAGCCAACTACTTCCACTCTTGATGTGCAATCTGGGGGGATTCCTAGAAGGAGCGGGAGGCTACAGAAGCTTAGAAAGATCCAGGACCACTAAGTTGGCGCAGATGTAATTGCACAGTTAGTCGGGGGAAGGGGACACCCCACAGGCCCTCTATCCTCACCCAGAACGGACAGGACATGAAAGCAGCAGTTTGTGACTCCTTGGCATGACCCAAACCTTGCTGAATCTCTCATCGGCCTCCCCTCCCACAAACAGATTACCCTTAAACACACAAATGCTTTTTGCCTCTATTACTCCTTATGGTAGCAAGTTCCACATTCTGGCCACGCACTCTGAGTAAAGAAGTTCATGCTGAGCTTTAACAGAATGAGTATTAAATTAGAAAGCAAATTTATTTTTTTGGTTTTGATTCACGTTTCTCTGTAGCCCGAACTGAAAATTGTTTCTGTGTGTGTGTGTGTGGGGGGGGGGGGGGGGGGGGGGGTTTTGGCTTAGCCCGTGAAACGCTGTGAGGGAGGTTTTTCAGCCTGGGTATAATCTCCTCTAATATTCCAGTGTGACATTTTCCACATTTTTTCTTCCCATAGCCCCTCTGAGAAAGCATTTGGGATTAGAGTCAATTTGTACCAAATCTAAAGGTGTCTGTGTGAGGTGTATTAATTTTCACTGGGGAATGCAGTGAAATAAATCCTGTTTATTTCATTAAGCAGCCTGAGCGTGCCTGAGACTGCATATTTTCCTTAGCTAAGTCTAAATGCCATGAAAACCCGGATAATAAATGAGGAGTTTAAATGACTTAAACTACTTTTTACAGCTTTTGTTGAAGGTGCTATATTTCACTGCGCAGTAATTAAGTTGCAGTGAAGATACATTATGTGCATTGGTAAGACCTCTGTTCGAAGGTCCTGCTTTTGTTCTTGTTCCTTAGTGCTGTGTGATGCCTGATGCAAGAGGCAGTTGAAATAGCAGCTGTTACTCTGGAGAAAGCTGTTTCAGTTATACTGTTAAATGGTATCGCAGCAAAATCCCTATTCTGTGTTAAGCATACATAACAATACCAAAGATATAGACCTAAGTACTTGGAGTCATTCCATTCCAGTACAGTTCTGAGGCTGATCTCGTAGTCCAGCAGTGAAGAGATCAGTGATCAATACAATGCTGTGGGACTGGAAGGGAATTGGAGATTCAAAACAGAGCTATCTCTGTGGAGTATTTCAATTGAACTTTCACCATCATAAATATTTGTCAATATGGTTTATTCTTAACAGGTTTTCTCCTGCGGATTTACAAAAATCGAGTACTTACGTTAATCTCTTGACCAATATAAGTATCAGAAAATGAAGCAAATTAGTTGCAGAACACATGCCTTCCAGCTGTATTATATATCTGTCCTAATTAATACCTTGAATAGCATCACTAATAATTGACTTAGAGCCATAAAATCCCTACAGTGCAGAAAGAGGCTATTCGTCCCATCAAGTTTCCATCGACCCTCTGAAAGCACACCTTACTTAGGCCCACTCCCCGTCCCTACCTCCGTAACCCCACCTAACCTGCAGATCTTTGCACTGTGGGAGTAAACTGGAGCACCCTGAGGAAAACCTCTACTCTTGATCGGCAGACGTTCTGCCAACAAAGTCAGCACCCCGCTTGGGAGGCTGTGGCCGTGGTTGTGAGCTCCAGCTCACTCCATAAGGAGACGGACCTGCAGTGTCATGCAGCCAGGGGGAGTCTGCCTTCTGTCATGTCCCGCAGCACCACTTAACACACCCCTCACCTCTCCATGGTAATCTCACTCCCAACCCCTTGTGGGGCCCCAACACTTGCCATACCAATCCCCCCCCCCCCCCCCCCCCCCCCCCCCCGGCCACCCCTCCTTTATACCCTCAGTAGCTCCTCTACTTCTCACATCCTCAGTGCTACTCACCCCCCAAGCATGTTAGACTACACCACCATCTGATCTGACATGACTTCCGCCTACACCCACCCCACCTGTCTCATTGGAGCACACCCAGCGTGAGCAAGCACAACCAACCAGAGTTATGCCGGAGCTGAAGACCCTAACCCCATTCGAGGTATGAACACTTTAGCTTTTCGGGGAGCAGCAGGACCGGACCTGTGCAGAGGGCGAGGGGACAAAGGCACAAATGAGAATCCTCAACACATCCAGACATGGCGCGAGATTCACGTGAGTGACCTTTCTCCTGTCAGTGTTCCCCTGTCCCACACTAATGTCATCTCCCTGACATTGAGGGTCAATCAGCAGACCAGCCCGGACCATCCCAGTGCCCTCTGGACATGACAGACACGAGCATTTCTGAGGGAAACATCTTGGAGCCCAGAATTGATGAGGCATCACAGCTGTCACCTGCACCTTCCACCAGTGCAGATACTCTCACCTTGGTGGGAATAAGTAATAGGCAGGCTTCTGGATTACTCGCTGGTGACACCCTTACACCTGAATATCCACATAAGACAGAGGCAGGAACATCCCAACAATCTGGCACTCAGAAGGATCCCAGGACTCTGCTGAGTTCCCGGCTGATGACATGCACCTGGGTCCGGTTGTCCCCGAGCTGCTGGAGCGACCAAGGCAGAGTGACGAGTGCCTGAAAGGAGTGGCAGAATCCCTCCTCAGACTGCAAGGCCAACTGGAGGAGTCCATCTGGAGGAATCACTTACTGTCTGAGGAGGAGGTGCCATCACTCCGAAGCAATGAGACCAACACTGCTACGGTGGCATCCACAGTGAAGACCTTGATGCAGGACGTGCACTGCATTGCGGGGGATGTCCGCTCCATGGCCCAGTTCCTGACCACCTTGGCTGAGGGCTTGAGCTCCATGGTGCAGTGCTTCAACTGCATGGTGCAGGCACTGCTGGTAGTCTTCTTTAATTCTGCCGCTTTATCCCATGGCGGAGCCCAGAGTCCGCCGAGCAGCCGAAGGGAAGAGGATCAGCAGGAGCCCGCTCAGGGGCCTGCCATCCAGGGGATTCTGGGGGTGCCCAGTCCACATGATACCCCCCTCCCTGTAAGCGACTCACCTCCTGCCCCGCACATCGAGGAGGGCTGCCCAAAAGCAGGCGCGGAACCCTCAACGTCCCGACCCTCTAAGGAACGCTCGACAAGGTCATATCAGGAAACAGGGTGTGGAAGTCAACAGACCGCTTCAACCTCAGTTGTGCATGCTGGGGACACACCTAGATGTATCAGGAACATGTGGAAGGCTAAGAAGCGATGGGCACCTTGTGGACACGGGTGAATAAACACACCATTAGAGAAATACTGCCATTGTAAAAATTAGCTTGTATTAAAATTTACTTTGTTCACCCATAAAGAGCCTCCTTGCTGTCGTGCTATGGCGCCATGCTCCATAGGCCCTCATGCAAACTTGGTGCTCCTACCTCTGCAGTGAGAGAATGGCTACTCTTTGTCTCTCCCACATCCCACACTAATGACGCAGTAAAGCTATGATAATCCTGGCACATGCCCCCCAGGGCCGCCTCCCATCACCCCCAAAGCAATGTTCAGGCTTCTCATGTCTGCAAGAATTCTATAACTATGAGGATGCCATTGGCGGAAAATGTGTGAGAGTCTGTCCATCTTGTCAGTAGGTGGAGTTAAACACTGGGGCCCCTGACCTCAGAGGAGCAGTAGCCGCAGAGATTTGTCACTCAACTGCTCTGTGCCCCGAGATTGCCCTGTTCATTGGAGTGTTGCTTTCAGCTCTCTGTCAGGCAGGAGTCAGACATATTTCAGAGGATTAGAGGAACATCGTTCTATCCTCGCTGCCGATCACCATCATTCTCCTGCAGCATCTGGCTAATCACATTAGCACACGATTCATGAATGGTGTGACCATTCACCAGAGTAGTGAAATGTGTAAGACCCGATGAGGGGGTGAATTGTGATACCCTAAACCTTTTCTTTATTTGCTCATGGGATGTTGGCCTCGCTGGATGGGCCAGCATATCGCCGATCCCTGAGCACATTGAAGAGTCAACCACGTTGCTATTGAGTCATATGTAAGCCACACCAGGTAAGTGTGACAGATTTCCTTCCCTAAAGGACATTAATGAACCAGATGGGTTCGTACCACAATTGACAATGGTTTCATGGTTATCATTAGACACCTAATTCCAGATTTTCATTGAATTCAATTTTCCCCATCTGCCATGGCGGAATTTGAACCTGGAACCCCAGAGCATTGTCCTGGATCTCTGGATTACTAGTCCAGTGGCAATATCACTACTCCACTGCCTCCCCGAGATGTTTTTCTATATATCCTGGTCAACCCAAAGCTGAGAGGCTATGAGGGTATCCCTAACCCTGTATCCCAAGCAGGCCCTGTCCATTGCCGAGGTCCTTCTTCTGTTTCCTCCGCAGGTTGCCCCTCAATGCCCTCTTCGACCTCCTGTTCTTCAGAGGAGATGTGGCGCTCCTTCATTTCCTCCTCGTTCAGCTGCTCGCCCTACTGCAGTGCTGCATTCTACAGTGCGCAGCAGAACACTATGATGTGGACCATCCTCTGGGGGCTGTATTGGAGGGCTTCCACCGACCGATCCTGGCAGTGGAATTACACCTTGAACAGGTCGATCGACTGCTCGACCAGCGCACAAGTGGGCACATGAGCCTCATAGAACCAAGTCTCAGCAGGTGTTTGGGGCCTTTGCAATGGTGTCATCAGCCACGTCCTGGGTTGATACCCTGAGCTCGATTCACCATTTGGGAGACAATGGGCGGGATTCTCCGCTGGTGGGATTCTCCATTTTGCCGGTGCCCGGGGGTTCCTGACGGCGTGGGGCAGCCCCACAATGGGAAGCCCTATTGAGAATCCCGCCGGCAGGTCGGGGCAGAAATTTGGCGTGGCGGGGTGGAGAATCCAGCCCTAAGTGTACCCATTGGGACTGAGTAGTGTGGAATTTGGGTTTCCATTAGTAGACCTATTCGTCCCTCGATTCAGGACATACAAATGGGCCAGCATCCTGCTGGCGAGAATTTATAACAATTCCCGACCTAGCGGACGGTGTAATTGATAGGGCCAGAAATAGCGCTAAAAAGCCTGATAGCTGGAGCTATTTATTTTTTTAAATATTTTATTAAAGTTTTCATATTTAACAAACACAATCCGAACTACAACACAACTCTGAAAATTGTTCATAGTACAATTGTCGTGCTAACAACACAAAAAATCAGAGATATGGAAAAACACATAACAAAGGCCATAACCAAAACCATCCCGCCTATCCCCCCAACCCTACCAATAACCCCTAATTCCTTCCCAACAGCTGATGATAATTAAGTCATTAAAGTGAGAAATAAATGGCTGCAAACTCAGGTGGAATCCCTCTGCCGATCCCCTGATAGTGTACTTGACCTCATAAGGTCACCCAACCAGACCGAGGCTCGAGGCAGTGTAGGCGCTCTCCATCCCAGCAGAACCCGCCTTTGGGCTAGCCGTGAGGCAAAGGCGAACGCATCTACCTTCACCCCTGCACGTTGCCCAAGTGAGTCCAACACCCCGGAAATGGGCACCAACGGGCAAGGCTCCATCCAGAGCAATGTATTTTTAAATAAATTTAGAGTACCCGATTATTTTTTTCCAATTAAGGGGCAATTTAGCATGGCCAATCCACCTCGCCTGCACATCTTTGGGTTGTCCGGGCGAAACCCACGCAAACACAGGGAGAATGTGCAAACTCCACACGGACAGTGACCCAGAGCCTGGATCGAACCTGGGAGCTAGGTGCCATGAGGCAGCAGTGCTAACTCACTGCGCCACCGTGCTGCCCGCTCCAGATCAATGTTAAGAACTGCTGACATGGGTGCTAAAGAAGGAGACCCAAAAGCTCACCATCTTTGGGCACGTCCAGAACATGCTGGTATGGTCGGCAGGCCCAAGAGAACACCGTTCGCACCTGTCCTCCACTCCATCAAAGAACCCGCATATCTACCATTACTGGTACGAGCTGGTCTGAGAATTGTTTGTAAAATTCAATGGGATATGCATCAGAGCCCGGAGTCTTGTTCGTCTACATCGACCCCATAACCCTTAGCCCCTCATCCGTGTCCAATGGGGTCTCCAGCTCCTCCCTACTCTCCTCTTTTATGGGAAGGGCACCTTGTCTAGAAATTCCGCTATATCTGACACTTCCTCCGCCGGCTCTGACCTATACAGATCCCTGTAGAAAGCCTCAAATGCCACATTGACATCTCTCGGTGCTGCCACTAAACTACCCCTCTAGTTTGTAATGTGAGTGTCCTTTTAAGAAATGTTTCTGCCTTATCACATGGCTTCAGTGATGTCATTGTGTGGGTGGAGCTGGGCTGTGGCTCTGTGAGTTTACTTTCGCTTTTGATTTTTACTTTTGCTTTGAGTTTGGACGGCTTTGTACTGCACAGGTTGAAAGAGGGGTTTCTCTACATTTTTAAAACTGTTTCCAGACTGCTTGATAACTTAAATGAAATAATTGCTTCCTGGAAGGAATTCAAACCTGCTGTTTGGAAAGGAAACAAGAGCATCAATACCAAGTCTTATACCAGTAAGAGTGCCATATGCTGGGCTACACCTTTGAAAAGGGGGTTCTGGTTTTTACTTGGATCTTGTTATTAAATTGGAACAGTAAAGGGGGGATTCATTAAAGGTTATATAGATTACTGTAGCTGTGTGGGGTGTTTATGTTTGTAGTTGATAATAATACTTGCATGTGTGTGTTTATACACATGTTAACTAAATTTGTGGAATAAAGTTTTTTTTTATTAAAAGTGCCTAAGAACTCTGTCAAATAACACCTGAAAGGCAGGCTCTTGTGCTCATCCCAGCCACATTCAATAAACAGTTGTAGATCAGGTGAACTCCATGATATACTTTGGAGTTTTTCTAAACGCTGGCCCATAACAAGTTCCTGACCTATGTAATCTCCTGATCGGCTGCCAGTCACTTCAGTTGGTGCACCAACTTAGGACCTGCCTTCCCCCCGTGCTCACATACTACGCCTCTCGCGCATTGTACCTGTTTCGCCGTATTGCCAGCAGATACCAAAACAAACTGCACCTGGAGCCGTTTCCTGGTTGCAACAACTCCAGGGTTTTAGCTTCTGAGTAGCGGCTGTCTGTTTCGAGGATCTCCCTGACTTTCCTCCTTCACTGTTCTATCTAAATATGCTTTACATGAGATCACCTCTCCTCTTATCACCAGTTTAAGTGCCTCCCATAGTGTAGAGGGAAAGACGTATCCATTGCTGTCAAACCCGATGTACCCCTCAACGTTCCCGGCTACGCGATTGTAGAACTCCATAGCAGCCAGTAATAATAATAATCGCTTATTGTCACAATTAGGCGTCAACGAAGTTACTGTGAAAAGCCCCTAGTCGCTACATTCCGGCACCTGTTCGGGGAGGCTGGTACAGGTAGTGCCCTCTGGATGGGATCTGTCCCTAGCTCAAGATCTACAAAATGTGGACCATGATCAGAGATCACTATCCCCGAATATTCTGCTTTTCTGACTCCCAGGAGCAGAGACTTATCAAACAAAAAAAAGTCTATTCTTGAGTAGACCTCATGTACATGTCAGAAAAAGGAAAATTCCCAATGATGTGGATGCAGGACTCTCCACAGGTCCGATTCCCCCATCTGCTCAATGAAAGTTTGAAGCTCTGTCACCATCCCTGAGAGATCGAGATTTAGGCTTGATCGGTCCATTTCCAACACGCAGTTAAAGATCCCCTCCAAGACTAATTGTGTGTCCAAATCAGGGATGGAGGTTAGCAAACATTTGTTGAATGCTACATCATCCCAATTAGCGACATCTACATTCACCATAACTACCAGAGTACCTGCCAAAGACCCACTCACAATTACATACCTACCATTAGGGTCAGGCACAACCTCAGGGGTCGAAAAAGGCACTTGCTTATCAATCAAAATCACTGTGCCTTGGGCTCTACCACCAAAGCCCGAGTGGAGCAAGTGGTCTACCCACCCCTTCCAGAGACTGGTCTGATCCCTCACCCACAAATGGGGCTTCTGCAAAAACACCACATCAGCGTTTCAGCTCTTTAGTTGGGAGATGGGAAAAGACTCTTGATCTCTTCACTGGGCCACCCATTCCTCTTACGTTCCAGATGACCAGTTGAATTAAGGGGTTCCCACACCCCCTCCTTCCGGAATCAGCCCATTCCACCACCAGGGATAAGCAAATAAACCTTTAATAGGTATCAATAAAAGGACCTCCAAGATGAAAGACAGTCACACCTCCAGAAAAACATCAGGAATGTTCCAGATCAACCATCAGCCAGCTAACACCTCCACACTTATTTCCCCCCCAAATCCCCGAGCTGGAACCAAACCCATAGCTTCAGCACCCCCACCCCTCACCCCCAGTCCAGCCCACATACTAAGCACGCCAAACCAGTCTGTACTGGTTCGCCAGCATTATGCACTACTAGCGAGGTAGGTCCCATCAGGACAATGCAAGGGACAAGATCATTGCCTAAAATGAGCTTGAACTATTTCTCAGAAGAGAAGAGATGGGCGGCACGATAGCACAATGGTTAGCACTGTTGCTTCACAGTGCCAGCGACCCGGGTTCACTTCCCGGCTTGGGTCACTGTCTGTGCAGAGTCGACACGTTCTCCCCGTTTCTGTGTGGGTTTCCTCCAGGTGCTCCGGTTTCCTCCCATAGTCCAGAAATGTGCAGGTTAGGTGGATTGACCATGCTAAATTGCCCCTTAGTGTCTAAAGGTTAGTTGGAGTTACATGGTTATGGGGATAGGGCGGGAGTGTAGGCCTAGGCAGGCTACTGTTTCAGAGGGTCAGTGTAGACCCAATGCGTCGAATGGCCTTCTTCTGCACTGTAGAGATTTTATGATTCTTCTCCATGATAATAATGCATGTGTCACTGGTGAGGCCAGCATTTAGCAACCATCTCTAATTGGCCTTGGCGGTGAGCTGCCTTCTTGTGTACAACTGCTTGGCTTGCTGCAGGCCATTTCAGAGGGCAGATAAGAGCCAACCACATTGCTGTGGTCCTGTAGTCACATGTAGGCCAGACCAGGTAAAGTCAGCAGATTTTCTTCCCTTAATTCACAATAGTGAACCATATGGGCTTTTACTGCAATCCAGTAAGCCCATGGTCACTATTATTGAAGCTAACTTTTTAAATTCCAAATTTATTTTATTTAGTGTCAGTGTCTAGCTGCTGTGGAGGTTGGATTTGAATTCATATCATATTGCTGGATCATTTGTCCAGGTTCATTAGTCCAGTAAAATAATCCCTATGCTATACTGTATCGTAGAAGCTATAACATTTTATCACATGAAAACAAATCTTTGTGCCATGGTATTTGTGATGGCACTTTGTGGGAGCAATACACAATTAATCTCACTGTGCTTCTACTTCCACATAGCTCTGTATAATTTCTGCTTTAAATATTTATCCATTTTCCCATAAAAGATGCAATGGCCTGTGTTTCGACTTGCAGTAAAATATTCTGTAATCTCAATAACTTTCTGATTTGAACCTCTTTCCTCACTCTATTAATCACTATACACTGTTGATCACCTTTCACTGTCTCCCCAAAGAGACACAATAGTCTTTCACTATTGACTTTATTAAAACCCTTCACAATTTAAAAATCTCTTTGATATGTCTCCTCCTAACCTATTATGCTTCAGAGAAAACAGACCTCATAACTCAAATCTACCTTCATCACTGTCATTTCTCATCCCTGCAATCAAAAGTTAAAATCCACATGTCACAATATGCAAATGCTTCTATTACTTTCTCAAAATAATCCCCAACTTGCCTACCTTCAGTCCAGCCTAGAAGGAACATTATCAAGGATCTGAAGGACCCCGGCTTTTTATTATTTTCAATATTCAAGGAAGATATGTTCAGCAATGTGATTTTGGTATTAACATTACTTTTCAATTATTAATAAACCTATTTGCCAATTTCAGGTGGAAGCCAAGGTCTGAGGAAGCAATTATTCTGCCACTTTCTGAGGTCTAAAAGATGATAAAGCTACATATTCAGTAAGATAAATAGAATGAAGGCACATCGAGGCATATTCCTGTTCATAGTGAATGGGGGTTCGCTTACTGGTGTGCGAGAGAAAGATTTGACTGAGTATTGCAAACTGTACAATGACACAAAATAGCTGCATTAGCATCAAAAGGAGGAAGGAGAGAACACGTTTTGGTGTGACCCCCTTCATTAGAATGCTTGAGATGATGCTCTTTTCTTTCACTGTAAAGTCCCTCTGAAAGTGAATGCGATGCCTAAGTACATGTTCTTGCGATAAGCATCAAAATATTTGATAAAATATTCACAGGCATTTTCTTGGCTGAAGTAAATAGAAAACAAGTAGGCATGGACAAGAAAGGGCCTTTGGTATTCCAGACCTTAGAGAATACATTTGTGGATTGCTAGCATTGAATTGAAAATTCACTTGTATATAAAGCGTGCACTTGCTTGACAGATAGAGCTTTACTCCATTGTCTGTCTGAAAGATGAAAACAAAGGGAAACATTGCATATTCAAAATATCAGACAAGACACCTACTGGATTAATTCCAACTGCCTCCCTGAGGATTATTGCACTTGGAAATGTTTTGATCAGGATTGGTGACCACTGTATAGTGTGCGTAAGTTGGAAGAAAGTCCAACAATGAGATTGTTTTGGATCCCTGTTCAAGTTATATTTAAAGTTGGCCAATCTTGAAATGGTCCTGGACATCACATGACATTTGGGGAGTGGCTCAAGTAGTGGGCTGTGCCCAATAGAGGGCAGCATATTTGTAATGTCCTTTGTAAAATCACTCAGCAAAAAGGTATTGTTCCATAAGTGCAAGTAAGAGGCGTATCTATGTATTGCTTATGTTAATACAATATTTTTATTACAATAATTCCTTTTACATTTCAGGAGAATATTGCAGAAGTTCTTTAAATCTCTAAGAGTTCTGATTTCATGGTACTTTACCAAATATTACAGTAAAAATGTGAAATTAAACTAAAAGAAAATAATGCGGAGAGACATTTAAAAGGGGAATACTTCTTTGGAATAGCAAGCTTCCCTTTTTCATCATTTATCCTGTTTAATTAAACAGTGCAGAATGATGGACAAAATTAATTGGTGTAAGAAAATATTCCCTTTAAATAATTGTCTGCATGGATTGTATTGCAAATCTTCTTTATAGCACCATTCAAATTCCTTTCATACCTTGACCACTGACTTCCTCTTTGTATTTGATGAAAATGCGTTGTCATTTTAAAATTATATATATGAAATTGGAGTTTTAGTCCAACCTTGTTTTCGGCTCACGTAAGGCCAACTTCTCAAGCTTTTTATTTCAAAGGATTGAAACGAGGGCACATATGTAACTCGGATGGAATTCATTCATTATTTAGCTTCATGATTTTGGTTTAGGTAAAACATTTCTGAGAGGCAGTTCTCGGTAGTGTACTCTCAAGGCTGGAATCGGTGAGCTCAGCTGGCTGGAGTGTGGTGCAGTATGACACCAATAGTGTGGGTTCAATCCTTGAACCGGCCGCGGTGCTTCATTGAAGCTTACCTCATACTTGCAGAGTGGTAGACCTCAAACTAAATATAACAAATCATCTCTCTCTCTCTCTGTGATATATGGAGGTGCCTATGGTCCTATTACTTGCTGCCATATTGCATGCAAATATTATGTGACAGGAGAATTATTCAAACTGAAATTTAAAATAATTAAATCACACAATATGGGTGTCGCTGGCTAGGGCACCATTCATTGCCCATCGCTAAGTACCCCTTGAAAAGGTGGTGGTGAGACGCCTTCTTGAACAGCTGCAGTCCATGTGATGTAGATACTCGCATTGCTGTGAGGTAGTTCAGGAATTTTGACCCAGTGACAGTAAAGGAAGGGCTGATACATTTCCAAGTCAGGATGGTGCGTCGTCTTGAATTAAAACCATCAGGTGATGGTGTCCCCATGTGTTTTCTGCTCTTATCCTTCTAGATGGTAATCGTCATGGGTTTGGAAGATGCTGTCCAAGGAACCTTAGTGAGTTCCTGCAGTGCATATTGGAAATGGTACACACTGCTGCCACTGTGCATCGGTGATGGAGGGAGTGAATGTTTATAGAAGAGGTCTTGATCAAGCGGGCTGCTTTGTCCCAGATGGTGTTGAGCTTCTTGAATGTTGTTGGAGCTGCAGTCGTCCAGGCAAAGGGAGAGTATTCCATTACACCCCCGCCTTGTGCCTTGTAGATGGTGAGCAGGATTTGGAGAGTCAGGAGGTGAGTTACTCATTGCAGGATTCCTTGCCTCTCACCTCCTCTTGTAACCACAGTATTTGTATGGCTAATCCAGTTTAGTTTCTGGTCAATGGTAACACCCAGGATGTTTATAGTGGGGGAATTAATGATGGTAATGCCATTGGATGTAATGTGGTGATGGTTAGAATCTCTCTTATTGTTAATGGTCATTGACTGGCATTTGTGTGGCATTAATTTTATTTTGCCATTAGTCAGCCCAAGCCTGGATATTGTCCAGGTCTTGCTGCTTCTGGCCATGGACTGCTTCAGTGTCTGAGGAGTCATTGTGTAATCATCAGTGAACATCCCCATTTCTGACCTTATGACAGAAGGATGGTTATTGATAAGGGAGTTACAGATGGTTGGGCCTAGGACCATCTCTGAGGAACTCCTGCAGCGATGTCCTGTTGCTGAGATGATTGACCTCTCCAACAACCACAACCATCTTCCTTTGTGTTAGGTATGACCCAATCAGTGGAGGATTCTCCCTTGATTCTTCCCTTGATTCTCATTTACTCCAGTTTTACTGGGCTCCTTGATGCCAAACTCGGTCAAATGCTGCCTTGATGTCAAGGGCAGTCACTCTCACCTCACCTCTGAAGTTCAGCTCTTTTGATCATGTTTGAACCAAGACCGTAATGAGGTCAAGAGCTGTGTGGCCCTGGCAGAACTCAAATTGAGCATCAGTGAGCACCACTGGTGGAATACGTTCCTTTATTCCTAATTAGCTAGGGAAATTTCATTTCAATGTTCTACTGGAGTTTCCTTTGCATTACATAACAACAGGAATATTTTTGTGTAGCAAAACTTTGGGCAAACTTTACTTATCTTTGGAGAGATTTGTTTCATCAGCCTATTTGGTGACCTGGGAATATATCACGGTGAAAGATGCTGGGCTGGATTTTTCGTTGGCTGATGCCGGAATCGGGAAACATGATTGGGTGGAGAATCGCCGATGTGAAAATTGTGGGCGACATGGGTGTCCAGCAGAATGCCGTGCTCCGGTACCTTGACTGCGGCATCAATGCATTCTACTCCGCATGTTCAGCAAATGCCGTTGGCATATCATTTAGGGGCACAACCCGGTATTCTCCAGGGCATCTGTGATGTTCCCCTTCCCCAGGAAGAATTACCGATGCCGAGTTTCACTTTTGGCTTTAAAAATTGGGAAACAGGCGCCGGAGCTGATGGAGATGGGAGAGGAAGGTGGGAGATGTGATAGGACATGCAGTGGCACAGCCGTGAGCTGCCCGTCCTGATGTCGTAGGGCTGGCATGGGTGGTGGGGGTTGTTTGCCAGGGTCGTGGAGAGTGCAAAGGTGATGAGGGGGTGGCCAGGAGATGGGCTATGGGGCTGGGGTCGCCATCCCCACCCCCGGATTGGGTTGTCCAGGCATGGACCACCATTGCCGCGGCCTGCAAAGCAGCCATCTTGCTGACCACCCTCCAAGGCCCGTCATTGCGCAGAGTGACACTGCCAATATGGGTTCCCCACCCCACCACTCCCCACCCTCCACACCACAATCCCTGCACACCACCCCCCCTTCAACCCCCAGCCCTGCGCACTACCACCCACCCTCCACCCCACCACCCCCGCACTCCCCCCCCCCCCCCCTCCCCCCCTCCACCCAACCAACCTGGCAGCCCATCCAAGGGCATCTCTCACAGTAGACCCAGCAGGAGGGTGGGGGCCATGATTCATATCACTGGCATGAGTAGGTCCAGCCACCGGTATCCCTGTCATCAAGGATGGATGCCTGTCAGCAGGGACGGGTGCCAGGGGCAGGGATACAGGGCAGAAGGCACTGTGATAGAAGGAATGTGGGGAGGGGGGAAGAGATGGACATGCGGGGCTGCATTGCAGACTGGGGCCACCATGTAGCCCAGTTGACCTGGATGGGCACGGGGGTATGCATCATGCTAACATGTCTGCTTTTCACCCCCTGCAGACAATGGCTAACGCAATCCCACCAGGAATGGTGGCCTTCATCCTGGCCGCCACAGCCCCGGGGGACCGCTGAGGCTGTACGAGCCGGAGTTGCTCGAGGAGGACCCTGCAGCAGCGGAGTCTGCCCCAGAGGAACATGAGACAACCGGTGAGGGTGAAGAGCTGACCGCCCAACAGGCCAACGAAGAGGTGGGAAGGAGACACTGCTTTAGGCCTCGTGTGTACTGGTAGCGCCTGTCATTCGAGGACCTTCCAGGCCGGACATGCCGGCAGAGACTCTGGCTGAGCAGGGGGACCATATGACATATCTGCTGGATCATGGCTCACCTGGCACCGTGGAGGTGTGGGGGGGGGAGACACCTGCTCCCAGTGACCATCAAGGTGGCAGTCGCCCTGAACGTTTACGCCACAGAGTCTTTCCAGGTGCCGATTGAGGACCTGTCTGTGATCTCGCAGACCTCGGTGCACAGGTGCCTCTGCGCTTTCCCAGAAGCTTGATATGCCCGCTCGGCACAATATAGCAAATTCTTTTTTTTGTAAATTTAGAGTACCCAATTATTTTTTTTTCCAATTAAGGGGCAATTTTGCCTGGCCTGTCTACCTAACCAGCACATCTTTGGGTTGTGGGGTGAAACCCACGCAGACATAGGGAGAATATGCAAACTCGACACAGACAGTGACCCAGGGCCATGATTCAAACCCGTGTATGCAGCAAGATGGCTGCTTTGCAGGCCACAGTGGTCGTCCCAGTGCTATCCACTGCACCAAGTGCCCCCCAATATATCAAATTCAATGTGGACTGAGCCCACAGGATTCCTGGGCAGCGGGATTTACCGGCATCTCCGAGATGCCCTAGGTCCAGGGAGCACTGGAGGGTCTCCCACATCATGATGGCCTGCTGTGTCCTCCACAACATTGTGCAGCAGTGGGGTGATATGCTGGAGAAGGAGGATCAGCGCCAGGCCTCGTCTGATGAGAAGGAGGCGGCGGAGGGCAAGGATAGGCAGGGCATGGGGTCCGGGCAGGAACAGGCAGACACGGGATGCTCTAATCGCCTCCACGTTCATCGATTAACGGGTCAAGCCAGCGGCACAGGCACCCTATCTTACATCCACACCCCCCCCTTCCCCATGGCTGATCACCCTCCCATGACCACCCTCACTGAGTCACCCCCTCTTGCAACACACCCCGTGATTCCTACGTGCATCGCTACAGAGTGTGGGCCCTGGGTTGGCAATATCAGCAGGCCTTGTGCATAGGATGGAGGATGATGACGACCCGCTCTGATGCTCCATATCGTTTGACACGGTCTGACTCTTGCTCTCAGTAGCGCTTTCCTCAATCCACCCGGATGCCTGCTGGCCATTCCGTCTCACAGTCCCATCGAAGCCCTGGGGTATTGGGGATGGGGACAGGGTCCGGGGTTTGGGTACCGGAGCCGCGTGCAGTTGTGGGTCACTCACCAGGTAGGCCCTACTACATGGCACCCCCACATATCTGGCCCCATACCTTGCCACCTCCAAGGGTGACCCTGGGGGTGGCCTCTGACTGGCCCGTGTCCACCTCCAACACCCAGCCCCACACCACCGGCCTCTCACCAGCCCCCGCCCCCAACCCGGCACATCCTCTGCTCCTAGTTCATCCCGTCCCTCACACCCTTCTGACAGAGGGCCGAGGCCGTTTCGAACGTAGGTGAACAGGTGTTTATTGTGATATATACAAGTATTGTGTCCTAGCCCCTACACTAACCATGTGCATTATTCATGCCAACTTATTTGGTATCTAACTTTCTAACCTTGAGGTGCCCTTGTGGGTCCCCCAGGCAGTACAACAGAAAAGGAAGGCAGCATGCTGTACATCTCACCCTGCGATCTGGTTCTCCTTTAGGAGCCGTCCTCTGGAGCGACCAGTCTTATGGGTGTCTTGGATGGCGTGGTGCTCTGGCACTTCCCCTGCGGCAGTCACTGACATGAGCCCCAAAACCTCCTCCTCTCTCAGGGTACCCAATGGCCCCCAGGCTACCCCTTGGGAGGGAGGCATGGCTGGACTGGCACTGTCAGTCCTGGAGGCCCATTGCCGTCTCAACCAGGGTCTCCATGTTCGCGGGCCATGGAACACAGGGACTGTGCCACTTTCTTCTGGGACGGTGCCACATACCTCTGGGACTGTGCCACGTTATTCAGTGACCAAGGTAGGTCATTCTGTGACTGGCTGAGGTCACCCTGCGCCAAGCCAATGTCCTCGCCACCCACAGCCATGACTCGTTGTGACTAGGCCAAGTTCTGGAGCGTCCTGTCAATATCCATGTTGTTCTGGTACATGGCTGCCTGTGACATGGCCATCCTGTCCTGTGACTTGGTCACCGCCTGCCCAGAGTGCCCCAGGCATTGAACACGTGACCCATGGCTGATAGCTTTGCACCCAAGGCCTCCACTGTGGATGCCACCTGTACAGTGTTAGCTTGGGTGGGACGCATGTTTGGCGCTGTCTCTTGTCCCTGCAGGTGGTTGGACTCTTCCAACTGCAGCTTCAGGTGTTGGGTGGTTGCTGACACCCCCTCCTATAGTCGCTGGCTCTGCGCCTACATCACCAATATTGATGGGACCAGTCTTTCCAGAAAACCTGCCTGGACGGCAGCTCAACCCTGGGTTCGGGCCACCCCAGACCCTCCGTCCCCTCGGGGATTCCTATTTTCACCTGATGTACTGCAGAATGTGTCTGGTGTGCACCAGATAGTGCCCCAGGAGCCTCTTCCCTCAAGTTCCCAGCCGAGGTGAGTGTCTCTCTGATGGTGTAGGATGATGGGTGTGGGACGGGGGTTGGTGCCTGAGGGGTCGTGCAGCTTCTTCTTCCACTGCTGCTCGGTCCTGGTGGTGGAGCCCAAGGCGCTCACAGCCTCTGCCACTGTGCCCAGGCCCAGTTTATATCTGCGGATGACAGCCGCATTTTGCATACTGGGGGATCAGGGAGCCCCGCCTCTCCTCCACGGCATCCAGCTTTGTGTCCAGTTCTGCATCTGCAAATCTTGGGGCTGCAATATGAGTGTGTGGGGAGTAGAGTGCTGATATGCATCTATAGCTTGTCAATCTCTCGAGTGCCAATCCCGACTTCAGCGAATCCAATCCCAGAGTCAGTTGGAATCGTGCTAGCTCCACTTGTCACCAGTGTTGGTCCATTAGGACATCCTGAATTGCTCCGGGACAAGCGCCAGTATCGCAGCCGTAGAACACCCTCTATTCAATCTCGTCATAAGCACTTAGGGCGAGATTCTCCATGATTAAGATGCAGTAAACTCCTTCACCAGCAGCTAACCAACCAATAGCCTTAAGACCATCATGTTTGGGCAGTTAATACATGGGATCTGAACAAAGCACTACATGTCGCTAGGGAATGGTTGAAGCCAATACAAATAGTATTGATGTTTTATTAATTATCCAAAAGTTACATTTACAAACGTCGCTGGTATTATGATCCCATTCCAGACCCCAACAGTGGCTCAGATATTGGACCAAAAACAGAATATTTTAGTATATTTTAAGACTGTGCGGAAAGAATGATTTGCTCCAGCAGTGATTGCACGAAAAAATAGGGCGTTGGTATTTCTGAAACAATATTTTGTTATGAATATAATATTAAACTTTTTAACTTCACACCCAGAAAGAACAGCTTACAATTACCCTTTAACACTACTGTACAATTTCCCATTAAACAGTGAGAAAAGAAACATACAGCTCTCAATCCAGCTTAAAAATCAGCAGGGCATAGAGTAATACTTGCCTTGCAGAACAGATTTGGACCCTGGTTAGAACCCCTGCAGATTCTGGCTGAATGTCTTCAAATAGCTGCTTCAACTGGGTTGTTTCAGCCTCTTCCCTGTCTTTATACAAGACTGCTCTGCTTTAAAATATTATTACTCTTTTTTTGAAACTATCCTACTGGTAAAGGATTGTGGACTCAGGGTCAAGCAGAACAGAATTAAGCTCCTCTCTCTCTCAAAGCTTCTCCAAAACTCACTGCCTCTCTAGCTTTCTGGGCTCCACCCAGCAATATCTCTGCAGACTGCAAAAGCACATTAACTCCCCAGGAACTTCCCCAGTCAAGCCACATTCCTCTGGTCAATTTCACCTGCTATTTCCTAGGAGCAAGACAAAATATTTTTTAAAACCATTACCATTGCAGCCAAACACACTGGGCGGGATTTTCCAATAATGGGGCTATGCCCCCACACCAGTGTAGAAATGCTGGTGAATCACTGTGGACTTTCCTTAATAAAGTCCTGAGTGATTCTCCTAGCTGCAGAGGGCTATCAGGGTCCTGGAGTGCTTCGCGCAGCTCTGGTTGTGGATACGGGGTCCCGCACTTCCGGTCAGGAGTCCTGCAGCGGCTGCCTCCGTGGGACATGGCGGACTCGGACCACGGAGCAGCACCAGAAATGTAGGCCCCCCGAGATTGCGTGCGCCCATGACGCCCGATCGCCCCCCTGCCCATCCATGAGCCCCCTCCCGGAGATCGATTCCCCCGCCCCTCACCAGGGCGGCCGCAGACTGAGTCCGCAGCCACCACCGGCCGTTCCCGAACCACGCCGTCGGGAACTCGGCAAGTTTTCCTCGGAGAATCGCAGGGGGGACCTCTGTCAATGGCCCCCTACCTGTACCGCATAGTTCGCGCGCGCGTAATTCACAAGCGATTCTGTGGGGACTGCGGACTGCAGAATCGCGGGAGCGGCGTCGGACAGGATTTTGGCGTAAACACCCATTCTCCGCCTCCCGCGCCGATCGCGATTTTGGTGCGGAGGCTCGGAGAATACAGCCAACTATGTCCCAGGCTTTTAACTCTTAACTTGTTCCAATATTTAGAAGCCAATATTCCTAAATTCCTTCAATCGACACACCGGAGCCAAACCTAAATCCTCCATGAGGTGCAAATGAGCCGGTCACGTACTGGCAGATGCCATGCACATAGAAGAAATGAATGTTTTATGTCAGATGCATCTTTCTAGGCCATTTTAGAAGCAAAGAGCTGGTCTATTGAGGGGAAAAAGTCAAAAGACTAAGCATAGTCTTCAAAAATAACAAGATTATGCCCAAGCTATTGAGTACAGTAAAAAAAGATGAAGGAAGGTAGAAACTGGTAGAAATTGACAGTGACAATGATAGTCAAGTTGAACGGCGACAAAGTAAACTGACAAAGGGGTTGCAAGGGAAAGGTGACCAGAAACTTGGGAAAATTGATGCAATGCGATGTGAGAAAGGCAATCCAGTTCTCCATGGTGCTGATAACATGATAACATAACCCAGATAAAGCAACAGGAGTTGAATGTTTGGAAGATGTTACATAAACCGGATGTTGAGTGTTATCTGGGAGGACAGAGTGAAAAACACTGGAAAGAGATTTCAGTAACAATGTATTACAACAAGAAGGTTAGAACAGAGTTTGCACATATAACCAATTGCTGAAAATCACTACCCTTGGAAAGTAATCAAATTGTTTCCCAAAGAAACATATGTCAAAGCGGAGAGTATGGAAAGATATTCATTAGCTTTGTGTTTCTGACCATAATTGCTCCATTTTTAAAAATAACATTTTAAAATTAGCGCTTTTTGCAATTTTTCACATTGTCGTTGTAACTTATTAAGAATGAAATGTGTGAGTGAAAATATCAAATAATTCAATCACCTCAATCTATTTTTTAAAATTTCAAACACATCCTCAGGGCTCTAAACTGTATTTACCTACAAGGCCTTTGAAGAAATACAATAGAAGTCAATTCTTATCAGTTTGCAGGAAGTACAATAAGATATTAATCAGAAATAAAGGCATTTCAAGCACTGGGGAGAAAAACATTTCTTTTGTCCTTTGGTTCTGTCTGTTGCTGACGAACAAACTATCGATTCACTGAATCACAAGAACTTCTGAGATTATCGAGACTTTACACATTTCGAGCTTTTTAAGCGATTGGCCTGAAGGGAGTAGTGAATGCCTGTTGGGAAAATTGCTTCTGCTCTCCCTGCTGACTTGCTTTGTCCCACAGCACAGCCTGTCAGCTGTTGATTGCTTCAGAAACCACAAAACACCAGTGCCAAGTTTTATAGACAGAAAACAGTCTACAAGGATGGGGGTCTTTGTGCTGTGAGGCACCGCAGTCTCTGGAAGCTCTGGGACCTGGTTCAGACAAGTATTGATTTATCCTGCAGTCGAGGTTAACTGTCAAGCTACCAAACAATTTGTATGCCCGTCTTTAAGTTTGGCACTTTGAAGGGACATTGCAAAGTATTACTCAGAATGAATTATCTAACAGGGTTATGAATAAGGTCATTTTCTAGACACTGTACAGGTTATTTTGCATCTTTGGCTCTATCTTAGGCATCTGATATGAAGCAGTTGTCAGCCCATCTTGTAATGCTGCTGATTATATTCATGTACCTTATTAACTACAGATTTAAAGGACACAGGTGGAGTCAAGGGGCATTTAAACTGCATGCAAAATGAAATGTGGATTATGCAGTGAAGGGCGTACGTGATCGCAGTGCTGCTAATGGTGTGGTGCAACACGTCTCACAAAGGAATTTAGCAATGCCCTCGTGTGATGGTGAGGTGTTGGTTGGTGCCTTTTGGAGGCGATGTTTAACCGAGGCCTCATCTGCCCTCTCAGGTGGCATTAAAAATCCCATTGTTTCAAAGGAGCAGAGAGTAATCCTGATCTGCTGACCGACATTTATCCATCAACCAACTTCACAAAAGAAAACACAATCCGGTCATTAATGTGGAAGCTTGCTTTGTTCAAATTGTTCACAAATCCTACATTACAACAGTGACAAGTGCATCTTTGTCTGTAAAGTACGGTGGGGGCGTCCAATGGTCATAAAGCGTTCTATATAATTGCAACGCTTTATTTTTTTATTAGTACTTCCTCTCGGCCAAAGCAAACATTAATTCACATTAAATTTCTCATTGGAAAAACTACTCATCTTTTATTCAAAGGACTGCTGATCCTTCGCTGCACCTTGTAGCATCCCCATGATTAATATGCAATACAATATTTTGATGTTTTGCAAACCTGTCATAGAACATAGAACACACAGTGCAGAAGGAGGTCATCCGGCCCATCGTGTCTGCACCGACCCACTTAAGCCCTCACTTCCACCCTATCACCGTAACCCAATAACCCCTCCTAACCTTTTTTGGACACTAAGGGCAATTTAGCATGGCCAATCCACAAAGCCTGCACGTCTTTGGACTGTGGGAGGAAACCGGAGCACCCGGAGGAAACCCACATAGACACGGGGAGAACATGCAGACTCTGCACAGATAGTGCCTCAGCGGGGAATTGAACCTGGGATCCTGGCGCTGTGAAGCCACAGTGCTAGCCACTTGTGCTACCGTCCTGCCTGTGCTGTCTTTGTAGAATTATACAGGCATATGAAATGTGAGCAGAAATAGGCCATTCGGCCTTTTGAGCTTGCTCCACTTTTTGATTAGATCATTGCTGATTAGTTTGTGTGAGTGGAGTGGAGCAGAGGCTGGTGTCCAGGGCCGGGCGATTCAGAAAGTAGAAGAGGTGGTGGACGAGCATGAGGAGCAGATGGCCTCATTGGCAGCAGAGTTGGGAGTGATGCGGGAAAGTCAGAAGAGGCCAATGGAGAAGGTGGAGGATCTGGAGAACTGCTCCAGGAGGCAAAATATGAGAATTACTGCGATGCTCAAAGGCATTGAAGATGTGGAAGAATATGTGTGGAGGACGCTGGAGAAGTTGATCGCGGGAGAGGTCTTTGATCAGCCTCTCGAGATGGACCATGCGCACACAGTGCTGAGGAGGAGGCCGCAGGTGGAGGAGCTGCCAAGGGCAATGGTGGTGCGGCTGCATCGCTTCGTGGATACAGGAAAGATTCTATGGTGGGTGAGGCAGACCAAGACATGCACCTGGGAAGGGAATGAACTGCCAGTCTACCAGCACCTGGGTGTGGAATTGGTGAAGAGGAGAACTGGGTTCAACCAGATAAAAGCTGCTCTCTTTAAGAAGGGGGTGAAGTTTGGAGTTTTGTACACAGCCCGCCTGTGGGTGACTTTTCAGATACAGGGCTTTATTTTGACACACTAGAGGAGGCGATGGGCTTTATGAGGGTTAATGGACTGAGAGGAGTGTAAGGACATTGAACTTTGGAGGAATTTTTTGTGCATTTTAAAGTGTTTGGGGCTGGGTTATTTGGGGCAGGACTTGGAGAGGGAGCAGTGATGGTGAGTGTGCCTTTTGTTACTCTTGGGGGTGTTGATGGTCAGGATTATCGGGGGGGAGACTGATGTGTAAGGGAGAAGCTGGAGGTATTGGGCAGGGAACACCATGCTAGCTGGGTGGGCTAGTTAATGGAAGTGAGGAGAGAGGTTGCCAGGAGGAAGGCATGGGAGGGAGGGGGGATGGGGTTGGTTCTTTGTTTGAGGGTGTGGGGGAAGGGAGGGGGCTGGGTTTCTGACAAAGGTGTGGTTGGTGTGGCGCATTTGGGAAGGGATCAATGGCGGTGGACATCGGAGAGTGGGACTGGAGGGGTGCGTGATGCAGGCTGTGGTCTGGCTCAAAAAGGGCTGATCACCAGGGGAAGGTGGTAAGGAGCCCCCTGACCAGGCTGGTTAGGTGGTTGAATGAGCTGGTCAAGCAGTTGCGAGTTCACGTATCTGGGGTGTCTGAAGGCGGATGTGGCATTTTTGCAGGAGACACACCTAAAGGTGGGGGATCAGACCAGGCTGAGAGAGAGATGGGTGGGGCAGGTGTTTAATTTGGGGCTGGATATGAAGAAGAGGGGGGTGGTGGTGTTGGTCAATAAGAGGGTGGCGTTTGAAGTGGGGAGCATTGTGGTTGTGGCGGGGTGGGGTTATGGATAGTTAGTGGGAATTTGGAGGAAATGTCAGTCGTTCTGGTAAATGTTTATGCCCCGAATTGGGATGACATGGATTTTATTGGGCGGGTGTTGGGGAAGATTCCGGACTTAGACTTGCATCGGTTGATTATGGGGGGTGATTTTAACACGGTCATAGAACCGAGCTTGGACCGCTCGAGTCCTAAGCCATTGAGGGTGTCAACAATGGTGGGAGAGCCGAGGGGCTTAATGGAGCCCATCAAGGGGGGGCACCCATGGAGGTTTGGGAGACCAAGGGCGAAGGAGCTTTCAAAATTCTCCCATTTGCACCGGGTGTACTCCCGGATTTACTTTTTTGTTATGGACAAGGTGCTGCTGGTGGATGTGGTTGAGTAGGCGTATTCGCCGATTGTGGTTTCCGACCACGCGCTGCACTGGGTGGCTGAGGGGGAGACCCAGGTTGGAGGCTAGATGTGAGGTTGCTGGCGGATGAGGAGGTGTGTGAACGGATGTGGGCTGCCATTCAGGGTGTGGAGTTGAACGACACAGGGGAGGTAAAAGCCCCCATGTTGTGGAAGGAAATTAAGGCTGTAGCCAGGGTTTTTTAAATATCGGTTTGGGCACTCAGGGAGAAGGTGGAGCGGGAAGAAAAGCAAAGTCTGGTGGATGACATTTTGAGGGTGGACAGGAGATATTTGGAGCCCCTGGAGGTGGGGTTGTTGAAGGAGTGGCAGAGGCCCTAGATAGAGTTTGGGCTAGTCTCTACTGGGAGGTGACACAGTTGCAGAAGGCCAGAGGGGCTCTCTATGAGTACGGGAAAAGGCGAGTAGGATGTTGGCCCATCAGATGAGGAAGCTGGAGGCAGTGAGGGAGATCAACAGAGTGAGGGAAGATAAGGGTAAGGTGGTGATGGACGTGGAGATGGTAAATTATGTGTTTGAGGCCATTTATAGGAGGCACTACGAGTCCGAGTCCCTGACCGGGGAGGAGGGTTTGCAGCGGTTTCTGGATGGGCTGGAGTTTTCCCAAGGTGGAGGAGGGGTTGGTTCAGGGTCTGGGGCTCCAATTCGGCTGAGGGAGGTGATGGATGGTATGGTGGAAATGCAGGTGGGTAAGGCACGGGACTGGATGGGTTCCCGGTAGAGTTTTATAAAAGGTTTGGGCTGGATCTGGGTGCCACTGCTGGTGAGAGTGTATAATGAAGAGGGGGGGAACTCCACCATATATTGTCGCAGCCTTCCATCTCCCTAATTTTAAAGAAGATAAGGACTCAGAGCAGTGTGGATTGTACCTCCCAATCTCATTGTTGAATGTAGATGCCAAGTTATTGGCGAAGGTGCTGGCATCTCGGATTGAGTACTGTGTACCGGGGGTGATAGGCAAGGATCAGACAAGGTTTGTGAAGGGAAGGCCGTTGTTGGCCAATATGAGGAGGCTATTCAGTATAATTATGATGCCTTCGGAGAGACAGGAGGTAGAGGTAGTATTGCCGATGGGACGCGAAGAAGGTTTTTGACCGGGTGGAGTGGGCTTTTTGCTGGAGGTGCTGGGTTGGTTCGGGTTTGGGCAGGGGTTTATGAACTGAGTCCGGCTGTACAAGGCATCGGTGGCGAGTGTGAGGACGAACCGAGTAAGTTCGGGGTATTTTGGGTTACACCGGGGGACGAGGCAAGGGTGCCCGCTCTCCCTGGTGTTTTACACCTTGGCAATAGAACCGTTGGCAATGACGCTTAGGACATTGAGGGACTGGAGAGGGACTGAGCGGGGGGAAGTGTTGAACATAGGTTCTCGTTGTACGTGGATTACCTATTATTTTATATCTTGGACCCAGTGGGCAGCATTGGAGATATTATGGAAATTTGGGGGGAATTCGGCCTGTTGAACACGGGGAAATGTGAGGTGGTCTCGATTAATGCCAGAGGGCAGAAAAGGAGATTGGAGGATTTGCAGTTTAGGGTGGTGGGGGGCAGTTTCAGATATTTGGGTATCCAGATGGCGGGGAGTTGGGCGCAGTTGCATAAGCTGAACTTGTCTCAACTGCTGGAGCAGATGAAAGTGAATTTTAAGAGGTGAGATGTACTGCCGCATTTGCTGGCAGGAGGAGTGCAGACAGTAAAAATGATGATGCTGCCTACGTCACTGGAGACCCAGGTTCGATCCCGGCCCTGGGTCACTGTCTGAGTGGACTTTGCACATTCTCCCTGTGTGTGTGGGTCTCACCCCCACAACCCAAAGATATGCAGCGTAGGTGGATTGACCACGCTGAATTGCCCCTGAATTTGAAAAAATAATTGGGTTCTCTAAATTTATAGACAAAAATGACGGCGCTACCTACATTTCTGTTTGTCTTTCAGAACTTCCCGATCTTTGTCCCCAAGCTGTGCTTTAGTAAAGTAAATGGGCTGATTTCTGGATTTGTGTGGGCAGGTAAGACCCCGTGGGTACGCCCAATGTTTTTTGGCATGGGGGCGAAGGGGAGGGGGGGGTGCAGCGGAGTGCTGGTGCTGCCGAATATGATAAATTATTACTGGGCAGCGAACATTGCCATGGGGAAGGGGGTGGGTGAGGGCGGGTGGAGGCGACATTGTGCAGGAGGACAGGTTTGAGGGCTTTGTTGTTGGTGATTTTACTGTTTCTGGTGGCCAAATCTCCACAAGCCCAGTGGTGGTGCCAGCCCTAAGTGTGAAGGGGGCACTGGAGGCAGCATTCGGGACTGGAGGATGCCTCGGTGCGATCATCGGTGCCTCGGTGTGATCGTAGGGGCTGGTTTAGCACACTGGGCTAAATCGCTGGCTTTTAAAGCAGACCAAGGCAGTCCAGCAGCATGGTTCGATTCCTGTACCAGCCTCCCCAAACAGGCACCGGAATGTGGCGACTAGGGGCTTTTCACAGTAACTTCATTGAAGCCTACTCGTGACAATAAGCGATTTTCATTTCATTTCAATCTGCGATAAGCATAGATTTGTGCCGGCGAGGTTGGATGCGAGGTTCAGGGGATGGTGGCAGGCAGTGATTCAGCACTTTGGTGACTTGTTTATAGGGGGCAGATTTGCAGGGCTGGACGACTTGGAGGAAGTGTATGAGTTGCCCAGGAGGAATGTCTTTAGGTACCTGCAGGTTCGAGACTTCGTCAGGAAGGAGGTGTCATCCTTTCCAGGGGCTGCAGCCCTTGGAGTTGCAGGACAAGGTGCAGTCGAAGGATGAAATAGTGGAGGGGAAGGTGTTGGATATATATATATATATATATAAGGAATTGATGGAGTGGGAGGGAGCCCTGGTGGGGGACATTAAGCATAAATGGGAGGAGTAGCTGGGAGATGAGGTGGGGGCCGAGACGTGGGCGGAGGCCTTCTGAGGGTGAATGCGTCCTGTCATATGCGAGGTTAAGCCAGTTCAAGGTAGTGCATAGGGCTCATATGACAGTGGCGCAGATGTGTAGGTTCTTGGTGGGGCAGAGGAGAGGTGTGGGCGGTGCATGTGGGGGCCCGCGAATCACAGCCACTAGTTCTGGGCGTGTTCAAGACTAAGAAGGTTCTGGCAGGGGTTCTCAGAAGTGATGTCCGAGGTGCTGGGTGTGGGATTGGATCCAAGTTCGGAGGTGGCGATATTTGGGGTTTTGGAAGACCCTGGAGTTCAAGGGTTGAGAGAGGCCGAAGTCTTGGCCTTTGCCTCCCTGATAGCTCAGAGACAGATTTTGGTAGGATGGTGGGAGTCAGAGCCGCTGAAAGCGGGTGTTTGTTGAGCGACCTGACAGAATTGCTGAGGCTGGAAAAAGTCAGGTTCGCTCTGCGAGGGTCGGCAGAGGGGTTCACCCGGAGGTGGAAGTCATTTAGTGATTTCCTTAAGGAAAATTGACGGGTCAGCAATGGGGGGTGTCATAATATACACACAAGTATATAATGTATATGATCCTGACACACAGGATGACCAATGAACACACAGAACACAGCAGCCAATGACCAGACAGGACACGGCCACTATAAAGCCAGAGGGCACTAGTTTTCCCGCTCTCTTGGGATGCAGCCTCTGAGACAGTCAGAGCCTGTGAGCAACAACACGAACATCCACCATGTGGTGGTAAGATAGTCTGGTCAGGTTAGCCTCAGGTTTCCAGTCAACTCAGCATAGTGTCAACCCACAGTCTAAGTATGTTTTACAGTTGGTAGTTCAATAAAATAGAGTTGCATTTCTCCAAGTGTCGGAAGCCTGTCTCTCTCACTGCTATGGTCAACACAATCCTCGCAGACCCAGCATACCCAACACATCAGGGGGGGATAAGTGGGTTAAAATGGGATTGTGTAATGTGGTGTGGTGTTGTTATCAGGGGGAATCAGGCTGTGGTTGTTCATTGAGTTGTTTTGTTGTTCTTCTGATTTTTGTTTGTATATGTGAAAATGCCTTGAATAAAAATATTTTAAAAATAACTTTGCTCATTTACTATCTATATATTCCTGCAACCTTCCTATGTCCGCTTCACAACATGCTTTTCTACCTATCTCTGAGTCATCTGTAAATTTAGCTACCATTGTTTCACTTCCCTCAGCTAAGTCATTGATATAAATTATAAAAAGTTGAGGCCTCAGCACAGACCCTTACGGGGCTCCACTCACCACATCTTGCAAATCAGCCAAAGATCAAGTTATGCACACTCTCTCTATTTTCTGCCAGACAACATATCTTCTCTCTATGTTAATATATTACTTCCTACAGCATGAAATTTTATTTTGCGCAATGACCTTTGATGTGGCCCCTTATCATATCCAAGTATAGTGGTTGGGATTCTCGACTAAGTCCCCATGCCCGCCAGAAAATGGGCGGGAATCACTTTTTCCTAGAAACTCCGGGGTGATTCTTCATCTTCAAGGGTGCTAGCAGGGCCCCGGCGTGCATCTTGCAGCTCCGGCTGCTGGCGGGGCTGTGCAGTTATGCCTGCGTGGCTGCGCATGCGCACGGCGGCCGGCTGCGGGTCGGTGCATGCGCGGCCGCCGTCTTTGCGCCGGCCCCCGCACAACATGGTGGAGCCCTACAGGGGCCTGGCACGGAGGAACACAGGCCCCCCCCCCCCCCCCACCCCCGGAAAGAACATGCCCGCCGATTGGTAGCCACCGATTGTGGGCCTGGCCACAGTGGAGGCCTTCCCCGGAGTCAGATCCCCCACCCCTCCCCACCAGGATAGCCCCAGCAGCCAGAACGCCAAGGTCCTGCCGGGTAGGACCACATGTGTACCACGCCGCAGGACGCGGCGGGCACTCGGCCCGTCGGCGGAGAACCGCGTGCCGTGTGGGAGCCTATTTTGGGTAATTCTCTGTCCCCGTGCTGAGCGCGATTTTGGCGCAGAGGGTTGGAGAATCCGCCCACTATGTCGGCAGGTTCCCCTTTATCTACAGCACAAGTTCCTCCTTCAAATAACTCCAATTAACAGGATTTCCCTTTCACAAAACCATACTGACTCTTCCTGACCAACTTCAGTTTCTCTAAGTGTCCAGCTATAACCTCCTTAATGTTCGAGTCTAACACCTTTCCCATGACAGATGTCAATCGAACAGGCCTACAGTTTTTTTTATTTCCTGCCTCTCTCCCTTCTTTCTTGAATGGAAGGGTCATATTCAAGTCTGATGCTACCTTTCTAGAATCTGGGGAATTTTTGGAAATTTAACACCAATGTAACGACAACTCATTAGCCATGTCTTTAAGACCATAGAATGAAGCCCATCAGAACCTGGAAACTTGTCAGACCACAACTCCATAAGTTTGCACTTCACTAGAGATTTTAATATCCTCTCACTCCTCAGTCCTTTACACTTCTTGATTTATGGCTATTACTGGAATGTTTTTGTGTCCTCAATAGTGAAAACATAAGCAAAATATTTGTTAATTTCATCCACCATCCTTTTATTATCTATGGGGCGTCACAGTGGCGCAATGGTTAGCAATGCTCCCTCATAGTGGCAGCGGCACAGTAGCGCTGTTAGCACTGTTGCTTCACAGCACCAGAGACCCGGGTTCGATTCCCAGCTTGGGTCACTGTCTGTGTGGAGTCTGCATGTTCTCCCCATGTATGCGTGGGTTTCCTTCGGGTGCTCCGGTTTCCTCCCACAAGTCCCGAAAGACATGCTGTTAGGTGATTTGGGCATTCTGAATTGTACCTGAACAGGCACCGGAATGTGGCGACTAGGGGATTTTGACAATAACTTAATTGCAGTGTTAATGTAAGCCTACTTGTGACACTAGTAAATATTAATCAATCTTTTTCACTCACGGTCACATCCTCTAATCCCACACTGCCGACCGAAACAGACGACTATATTCTAAAAGATATGACTGTCTTCTGGAACAAAGTGTCCAGGTACGTCTCCCCCTCCCTTAGGTTGCACAGTGTCCGCAGTTCAGCCTCCAGATCAATAATCCTGATCCGGAATTCCTCTAGCTGCTTACACTTTTAGCAGACATGTTTGTCATGGATCGCTTTGGCCATGACAGAAACTGCCGTATTCCACAGTTGCGACATAACACCTGTCCTGCCATTGTCACTTACATTATTTAATTAAGCTAATTTAGTTACGAACCCCCTCTAATTTAGAATGATTCCTATATAAACCACACCTCTTTTTGCCGCGCACTGAATTTCCCATTAACCTAATTTGCTACGCACTCTGTCTCCATCTCGCTCTAGCATAGTCACCAGTCTCCGCATGCACCCCTTACTTATGCTGGCTTTGGATTCGAATCCCGGCCCTGGGTCACTGTCCGTGTGGAGTTTGCACATTCTCCCCGTGTCTGCGTGAATTTTACTCCCACAACACAAAGATGTGCAGGTTAGGTGTATTGGCCATGCTAAATTGCCCTTTAGTTGGGAAAAAAAATTGGATAATCTAAATTTATTTTTAAAAATGTGAAAACACCTTTGTATGGAGTTGCTTTGAGATGTTTACAGCCTCTATCTTGCAGGTTGATTGATTGCTCCCAGCTTGTTCTGGATACAGTGCGCATTAAATGATATATTATCAACCATTAGTTAATAAGGAACTGCCTAGAATTGCGTGTGCTTGAACTGATAGGATACAGTAACACTTATTGGAAACAGAGAATGTTCATTTTGTGTGGTTACAGACCGGGTATAAAGCATTTGCTACCATATGGAGTACAAAATCAGTGGAGTATAAGCCTAAAACATTGCTCTGACACTGTATAATATTCGGATCAGACCCCACCTTGATCCTGCATATCAATCTGGTCATCATTGCTTTGGAATCTCTGTAAAAGCATGAGGCTGATCGCTAGTTTAAAGGAACTGGGTTATGCAGAAGCACCTGAAAGGTGGTGACTGAGAGATTTTTGAAGTGTTGCGGCATGGTAGCAAATGAACATAGAACATACAGTGCAGAAGGAGACCATTCGGCCCATCAAGTCTGCACCGACCCATTTAAGCCCTCACTTCCACCCTATCCCCGTAACCCAATAACACCTACTCTTTTTGGTCACTAAGGGCAATTTAGCATGGCCAATCCACCGAACCTGCACGTCTTTGGACTCTGGGAGGAAAACAGAGCACCTGCAGGAAACTCACACAGACACAGGGAGAACGTGTAGACTCCGCACGGTGACCCAGTGGGAAATCGAACCTGGGACCCTGGCACTGTGAAGCCACAGTGCTGTCCACATGCGCTACCGTGCTCCCCTTTGTGCTACCGTGCTGCCCTTATGGTTAAAATGGTTAGCACTGTTGCTTCACAACTCCAGGGTCCCAGATTTGATTCTCCGCTGGCTCACTGTCTGTGCGGAGTCTGCTTGTTCTCACTGTGCCTGCGTGGGTTTCCTCCGGGTGCTCCTGTTTCCTTCCACAGTCCAAAGATGTGCAGGTTAGGTGGATTGGCCGTGATAAATTGCCCTAGTGTCCAAAAAGGTTAGGTGGAGTAACTGGGTTATAGGGATAGAGTGGAGGTGTGGGCTTAGGTGGGGTTCTCTTTTCAAGGGCCGGTGCAGACTTGATGGGCCCAATGGCCTTCTTCTGCACTGTAAATTCTATGATTCTATTCTATGAAATAAGTGGAATTAGTTAATCTGGAGCACTATTTTAATTTATGCAATGACAATGTTAAAGCAAAACGCATATATGTTATAATTTTACTTTTCCACATCTTCACATAATAATAGCTTACTGATCTTAGATCATTTTAGAATGTAGATGATCAAGAATTATTTTTAAACTGATTTATAATGTTAATATGGCACCTTTAACTGCCACTAGATGTCTCTGAGACAATATAAAACGGACACAAAAGCAAAGTACTGCAGATACTGTAAATCTGAAATGAATAAAATGCCGGAAATAATCAGCAGATCTGGCAGCTTAATTTCACGTTGCTGACCTTTTATTGGAACTGGGCTTCCTCTCTCTGACTAGTGATGGTCTAAGCTTCATTTCCTTACGCCTCTACTGTGACATTATGTGAAATGTTCAGAATACAAAGGGTTAATGTAATATTATAATTAACCACTAGATGGAGATAGATGCAGAACTACATAAAGCACTGACTCACAGCTTCTGGGAGGGAGTTGGCGAAGGCTGGAGAGGAGCTGTGAGAGAGTGTAGAGTACAGTTATAGATAGAGTGTAGAGACAAATGTTAGTGTAGATTGTAGATTACTAGATTATTGTTTACTATAGGAGTGAGTGGTCGAGTTTTAATAAGTAGTGTAAATAAATGTCAGCTTCTGTGGTCTTTCTGAAGACTACAACATCCATACTGATAATCAAATCACAAAGAACACCATGTCTACCTCAAAAGGTTGAACTCGGCATGATGCTGTGCTCTTCTTCCCTCGTCCTTATCTCTGTGCGAACATCTTTTGCCAGAAATCTACCTCAGTGGATCCTTTACCCATCCCCGTATTCTCCCTCCACCTGGATCCCTCCCTTTGACCGTTATCCACTCTGGATTTTTCCGATGAAAGATCCCCAACCTGAAATGTTAACTCTTTCTCAAAATTCCAGCATTTTCTATTTGATTTTGGATTTACAGCATCCGCTGCAATTTGCTTTTGTATTTATCTCTTAAGTCACACCAACATCTTGGGCATTGTTGCATCTAGCGGTCTCTTCTTTTCCGACCTCCTTCATTGTTAAGGTTTTTTCTTCAGAAGCAACAAACAATTGTTGGTCTGAAATTGTTCTTCCTGGGTGTCTGCTGAAAGATTGTGCTCCTGGTTATGTCTGTTGTAATTACTATTAATTGCATTTCAATATAATTCAATCTGCAATTTTATTTTAATGTACTTTCCTTCTCTAGTGAGGGATTCCTTTGTGGAGTTTGGTTTCTGAGGGTGTGTTCCATAGTGATTGGATGCTCTCTGGTATCTTGATCAAGTGGCTGTACTTCATGGTAAATTAAAACAGGTTATTATGCTACGGACGGGAATGGGTATTAATTTAGCCTCTAATTCCTCTTTTACACTATCCTTCCATAAACAAAAGGTGTTTTATGACTTTTGATTATTTCCCCCTTTTTAAGCAGTCTCCCAAATCCTTAGATTTGCTGGGCGGGATTGTCTGGTCGCTGACACCGAACTCCGAAATCGCATTCGCCGATCGGCTGGGGAATTCCCGTTTGCGCCAAAATCTGGGGTGGGGGGTGCCGCTTTTGCCATTCTCCGCCCCCTCCAAAGGGCCAAGTTCCCAATGGCGTGGATAACTCATGCTATATTTTTTCATGAACCCAGCGTGGCAGCTACGGACTGAGTCCGGCGCCGCCACAGTTGAAGGCGAGCCGTTCCGAGGGGAGGGGGGGCATTGGCGAAGGCTGGGGGCACTAGCGGGGGGTGGTCCGGGGATAACGAGGCTGGTTACTGGGGGACGGTATGTGGCAGGCCGGGCCATGTGCGTTCAGCGCTATGTTGCACGGCACGGCCGCTGCAGGCCTCTGCCGTGCACATGAGCGGCCACAGACCCGGCAATTCTCCGGCCGTATTCGCAGGTAAATCCGGGGACTTTTGCACCATTTTTCCTGTCGTAAAATGCCATTGTTCCCATGCCGCCGCTTAGTCTTCAAATCGGAGAACCCAGCCCGGAGTGTTTCAACCCTTTGTGAATAACCTGCACAGGAAACTCAAGCTAAAGTTAAATAAGAGGTTTGTTTTATTTCACGCAGACGAAATGCAGGTGACTGGTTTCACAACATTCGCCCCGTTTGCACTCACACAATAAAAGAGAGATAATGAAAAGAAAAGGGCACAGGGCAACATCACAATAAAAAAAGGAGTTATGGTTTTACGTGAGTCCAGAATCAAAAATGTAATGGCAGATTATTTCATAGAGTAGTTGGATGACGTGCAGGATGATCCATCTTTCCAGAAACGAGGACTTCCACAATGGACGAAGGCATGTTGAGATGAATTAGCTTTGAAGGTACGAGTTCCAATGCTCTACTAATTCCCAATGTTGATGAGGGATAGAATTAATTCTGCTGTGACCGGAGGCACCAGTTCCGGTAGTGACTGGGGGCGGGGGCCGCTATTTGAACCCACCCCATCTCCGGCAGGTCCTGCAAGACACAAGATGACATGCA
Source organism: Scyliorhinus canicula (assembly GCF_902713615.1). NCBI lineage: Eukaryota > Metazoa > Chordata > Chondrichthyes > Carcharhiniformes > Scyliorhinidae > Scyliorhinus > Scyliorhinus canicula. The sequence goes on from NC_052146.1 coordinate 91,233,004, forward strand.
TGATTAGACCGCGGGTCGGGTGGGAGCGGTGGTGGACATGGGGGTGAGAGTGGTGTGGGGGTGAGGGTGGCGTGGGGTGAGGGAAGGGTATCGACACATGTGTCATGGGGAGCGGCAACTCAGCGGGGCCTCACTTCCTCGCCCATGGCCGCACTCCACCTCGGTGACCTCCCTTTCCTCTGGGCCGCCGGCCACGTCCATGACTCTCTGCTCGGCCATGATAAAATAATGGACAGAGACAGACTGGCATCCTGGAGTCCTGCTTTATCTTCTGAGGGAAAACAGTAACTGAAGATAAGATCCAAAAGGTGTATAATTAAATGAGTTTAGACAGCTCAAGTCTCGGTCATAAGACAGAATGGTTTCAGATTGAGTTGTTCGGCTAACAAAGTCATTGGCTGAAACTCATTGGGCTGGATTGTCCGTTTCTGAGACATGTTGACGCCAATGGAGAATCCGTGGACTTTCACACCAGAAAGGACAGCGCAACACCTGCATCAATTCCGCTACTATTAATGGGCTAGCACCAGCAACACGTGGAAGCAATAAATTCGAATGAAAAACGATGCCAGATTCACTGGGTCTGTGTTTGACACTCAGGAGGCTGACAAGCTGCAGCTGCACATAAACGATTCTTCCCCCATGTGGCGTTAACAATTGTACACAAAGACTCGAGTGAAGTACAAGAGAGGCTTTATTGCTGTGAGATGCTAGTCCTCTGGCGGCAGCTGTAAAATAGTATCTCAGTGACGCTAACGCATATTTATACACAAGCTCCCGGTGGGCGGAGCTAGCCGGCAGGGGCTTACCAGAGAAACCTGTAATACAGGTACGGCCATACATCCCCCTACTGCAAGCACACATATATACAGTGGTTGTATCACCACATTCACCCCCTGTAAAAAATGAGTCTGGCGGGGGTGACGTGGAACTATAATACAAAAGGTGATCTCTGTACAAAAGGTCCAAACAACAGAAAACCAAGAGTCCATCCGGTTAGCAAGTCACAGGTTGAGCCGAATCGGTGGTCGAACGTTCCGTTGTGATCGGCTTAGCTGTGGTGGCGACGTCGGCACAGGCGGTGTTGGCAACGATGGTGCAGGTGCTGGCGGTTTCGGTGCTGTCCAGTGGCGGGATGACTCCGAGAGCGAGCCGGAATCTTCCGTGCCCTCCAGTATGGGCAGGGGACGAGGGATGGACCTGGTGGGGACGAATACGGGGGCGCCGGGGAAAAGGAGGGTGGCGCGGGGGGGGGGGGGGGGAAAGGGCGTGGGATCGGCACCTGAGGGAGCCAGGTCCCGGAGCGAGACTGTGTCCTGGTAGCCATCGGGGAACTCCACGTAGGCATATTGGGGGTTGGCGTGGAGCAGGCGTACTTTGTCCACCAGGGGTTCCGCCTTGTGGTGCCGGACATGCCTAAGAAGAAGGACTGGGCCCGGAGTCGTGAGCCAAGTCGGGAGCGACACCCCGGATGTAGACTTCCTAGGGAAGGCAAAAACACGTTCATGGGGTGTACTGTTAGTTGCGGTGCACAGTAGTGACCAAATGGAATGGAGTGCGTCAGGGAGGACCTGCTGCCAGCGAGCGGCTGGGAGGTTCCTGGACCATAGGGCCAGCTGGACGGCCCTCCATACCATCCCATTCTCCCTCTCTACCTGCCCGTTTCCCCGGGGGTTGTAGCTGGTCGTCCTGCTGGAGGCGATACCCCTGCTGAGCAGGAACTGACGCAGCTCATCGCTCATGAATGAGGATCCCCTGTCACTGTGGATGTAATCGGGGAAACCGAACAGAGTGAAAATGGAATCCAGGGCCTTGATGATGGTGGCAGACGTCATATCCGGGCATGGGATGGCGAAGGGGAACCTATAAAATTCATCGACCACACTAAGGATGTAGGTGTTGCGGTCGGTGGAGGGGAGGGGCCCTTTGAAATCCACACCGAGGCGTTCAAAGGGGCGGGTCGCTTTCACCAGGCGCGCGCGATCTGGCCGGTAGAAGTGCGTCTTGCACTTGGCACAGACCTAGCAGTCTCTGGTGACTGTCCGTACTTCCTCGACCGAGTAGGGCAGATTGTGGGCTTTGATTATGTGGTATAAACGAGTGACCCCCGGATGGCAAAGGCTCTCGTGCAAGGCACGGAGCTGGTTCACTTGTGCGCTGGCACATTTACCTCGGGAGAGGGCGTCTGGGGGCTTGTTGAGCTTGCCGGGGCGATACAAGGTCTCGTAGTTATAGGTGGAGAGCTCGATTCCCCACCGCAAGATTTTGTCATTTTTGATCTTGCCTCGCTGCGTGTTGTTGAACATGAAGGCTACCGACCGTTGGTCAGTGAGGAGAGGGAATCTCCTGCCGATCAGGTAATGCCTCCAGTGCCGCACCGCTTCAACGATTTCCTGGGCCTCCTTTTCAACAGAGGAGTGTCGAATTTCAGAGGCGTGTAGGGTGCGGGAAAAGAATGCCATGGGTCTGCCTGCCTGATTCAGTGTGGCGGCAAGGGCGACATCTGAAGCATCGCTTTCTACTTGGAAAGGCAGTGTCTCATCTACTGCGTGCATCCCGGCCTTGGCTATGTCAGAGTGAATACTGGCGAAGGCCTGTTGTGCCTCGGCCATGAGGGGAAAATGTGTGGACTGGATTAGCGGGCGGGCCTTGTCCTCGTATTGTGGGAAAAGAACCCCAGGCAGCGTTTGAGAGCCTTGGGGCAGTGGGGGAGGGGGAGCTCCATGAGGTGGCGCATGCGGTCAGGGTCGGGCCCCAGTAGTCCGTTTTGGACTACGTAGCCGAGGATGGCCAAACGGCCTGTGCGGAACACACACTTCTCCTTGTTATACGTGAGGTTAAGGAGGGATGCGGTGTGGAGAAATTTAGCAAGGTTGGCGTCATGGTCCTGCTGGTCATGGCCGCAGATGGTGACATTGTCTAAGTACGGAAACGTGGCCTGCAGTCCGCACCGGTCAACCGTTCGGTCCATTTATCGTTGAAATACCGAGACCCCGTTGTGACGCCGAGGGAACCCTAAGAATTGGTACAGGCAGCCGTCCGCCTTGAAGGCAGTGTAGGGACAGTCCGATTTACGGATGGGGAGTTGGTGGTCGGCGTATTTCAGGTCAATTGTAGAGAAGACCCAGTACTGTGCAATCTGATTGACCATATCAGATATGTGAGGGAGGGGGTACACGTCGAGCTGCGTGTACCGGTTGATGGTCTGGCTGTAGTCCACGACCATCCTGTGCTTCTCCCCAGTTTCAACCACTACCACCTGGGCTCTCCAGGGACTGTTGCTGGCCTTGATAATACCTTCCCGCAGTAGCCGCTTGACCTCGGACCTGATGAAGGCCTTGTCCTGGGTGCTGTACCGTCTGCTCCTGGTGGCGACGGGCTTGCAATCTGCTGTCAGATTGGCAAAGAGGGAGGGAGGCTCAACCTTGAGGGTCGCGAGGCCGCAAACGGTGAGTGGGGGTAGGGGTCCGCCGAATTTGAGGGTGTGGATCTGGAGGTTGCATTGAAAGTCCAGGCCTAGTAAGAGTGACGCGCAGAGTTTGGGGAGAATGTACAGACGGAAACGGTTGAATTCCACGCCCTGTACAGTGAGTTTAACCAGGCAGAAGCCCCGGATCGGGACAGAGTGGCAACCGGAGGCTAGGGAGATCTGTCGGTTGGCGGGGTGGACCGCAAGGGAGTAGCTCCTTACCGTGTCTGGGTGAATGAAGCTCTCGGTGCTCCTGGAGTCGATGAGGCAGGAGGTCACGTGGCTGTTGACGAGCACCGTCGTGGAAGAGGGTGCCAGGTTGCGAGGACGGGACTGGTCAAGCGTAACGGAGGCGAGTAGCGGGCAGCCGAGTCTGATGAGTCCGACGAGTAGTGGCAGCGACCCGAGTCCCATGGCCCCGTCCCGAGGGGAGGACAAAATGGCGGCGTCTGGAGTACCTGTGTGGAAGAAGATGTCGGCGGACAAAATGGCGCCGCCCATGGAATGCACATGGAGGCGGAGGGTGAAGATGGCGGCGCCCATGGTGCGCACATGACGGGGGCTGCGAAAGATGGCGGCGGCCACTGATCGCACGTAGAGTCGGGGGCAGCGGACGGCAGGGCCCATTGTGCGATCGGCTGAGGCGAGGGGGGGAATGCGGGAGCGATAGCGGCAACCGTCCGGGGCTGACACACCGCTGCAAAGCGGCCTTTCTTGCCACAAGCTTTGCAGGTCGTGGTGTGGGCCGGGCAGCGCTGGCAGGGATGCTTCTACTGACCACAGAAGTAGCATCGGGGACCCCCAGAGTGTGCGGTGCGGCAAGCAGCGCAGTCGTAGTGCGCGGGGTTGGCTGCTGGGGGGGGGGCGTTTGCGGGGTCCACGAGGGGTTGGACGGGTGGGCCTGGGGGGCCGTTTGCGGGGTGAACGAGGGGTAGGACGGGTGGGCCGAGTGGCTAGCGGGGTAGGATTATGCACTACGGGAGGCGGCCGTCATTGATAGCGCCAGAGTCTTTGTAGCCGCGAGATCGAGGGCGGCCCCTTCCAGCAGTGGTTGCCGGATTGAGTCCGATGCAATACCCGTAACAAAGGCATCCCGCATGAGTAAGTTTGAATGTTCCGTGGCCGTGAGGGCCCGGCAGTCGCAGTCTCGTACTAGAGGTATAAGGGCCCTCCTAAAGTCCTCAATCGCCTCACCCGGCTGTTGGAAGCGAGTAGAAAGTAGATGTCTCGCAAACAGGGTGTTCGTCGACTGTGCGTGGTTTTCCTTGAGCAGTTCCATGGCCCTGGCGTAGTCAGGCGCATCTCGAATTAGTGGAAAGACACTGGAGCTGAGTCTTGAGTAAAGAAGCTGCCGTTTTTGAGCCTCCATCGGTGGAGGGTCCGCTGAAGAGATGTAGGCCTCGAAGACTGCAAGCCAGTAGACAAAGTCTTTCTTGGCGTGGGGCGACTGTAGATCCAGCTGCAGGCGGTCAGGTTCGATCGTGATGTCCATGGTGTAAGGAAAATCTCACAGCAATAAATTGTGGCACTAACAATTGTACACAAAGACTCGAGTGAAGGACAAGAGAGGTTTTATTGCTGTGAGATGCTATTCCTCCGGCGGCAGCTGTAGAATAGTATCTCAGTGAAGCTAGCGCATATTTATACACAAGCTCCCTGTGGGCGGAGCTAGCCGGCAGGGGCTTACCGGAGGAACCTGTATTACAGGTACAGCCATACATCCCCCTACTGCAAGCACACATATATACAGTGGTTGTATCACCACACCCCACAAACCCACACCCCAGCCAACAAGATGGCTGTAAGGAGAGCAGCGCTACGGTTCACCTGCGGGGAACTGAAGGCCCTCCTGGCCACCGTGGACGAGCGGCGGATGACCCTGTACCCCGGCCGGGGAAGGAGTCTGCCAGGTGCTGCTGAACGTCGTGCCTGGGTGCAGGCGGCCGAGGTAGCCAGCGCCGTGGGCAATGTCGGCCGTACGGGCCTGCAGTGCCAGAAGAAACTCTACAACCTCCTCAGGGCAGCCAGGGTGAGCAGGCAGCACTGTGCCTCTGGTACTGACCCTGCTCACCACAGACACGTAACCAAACCCCTCCTCCCCCCGGGGGATGGAGGAATCCCACCCTGCCCCAAATGCCAGCACCCATACCAGCCACCATGGCCACTGAGGTCACCAGCTACCCACCTCCAGGACTGCATGCATCGGACTGTCTAACACTTGTTGTATGAATTCCCCCCATACCCCCCGCCCCCAGGAGAAGACTGCGCACAGTCGCCAGGAGCAGGAGAAGACCAGAGAAGGACCACCAGACCTGCGGTCCCTCACTATGGCCGAGCAGAGGGTCCTGGACGTGGCCGGCGGCCCAGAGGAAAGGGAGGTCGCCGAGGTGGAGTGCGGCCACGGCGAGGAAGTGAGGCCCCGCTGAGTTGCGGTTGCCCATGACACGTGTGTTGATATCCCTACCTCACCCCACACCACCCTCACCCCCACACCACTCTCACTCCCCATCCCCCATAGCCACCCCCATTCCCGCCCGGCCCGCGGTCTAATCATGCATGTCATCTTGTGTCTTACAGAACCTGCCGGAGATGGGGTGGGTTCATCTGGTGGCCCCCGCCCCCAGTCACTGCCAGAGCTGGTGCCACCGGTCAGCCGAGCAGCAACGATGAGAGCAGCTCAGACACCAGCACTCCGCCTGGGATTCAGAACACCCTGGAGCTCGGGTCGGAGGTTGGCAGGGAATTCCCAACACAGCTGTCTCCAATACTCTCCACCATCCCAGATACACTCACCTCGGTTGGGCACTTTGGTGAAGAGGGTCCTGTGACACTATCTGGTGCCCACCACACAGCTGATCTGGTATAGCAAGTGGAGGCTGGAGCACCCGAGGGGGCGGATAGTCGGAGGCCATGCCCACCCCAGGAACTAGCTGCCGTTCGGACGGGTCCCGGGCTTCTGGAACATCCAGTCCTAACTACAGTGGAGATGCAGTCAGAGAGCTAGGGACTACATGAGGGGATGTCAATGAGCATCCAACACCTGCAGGCGCAGGTGGAGGAGTCCAACCACGTGCAGGAGCAGGAGATGGTGCCGGCCATGCATGCCACTCAGACCAACACCACACGGGTGGCGTCCACGGTGGAGGCATTGGGGGTGATGGTTTCGGTTGTGGATCAGCATATCCAAGGCCTGGGACATTCTGTGCAGGTGCTGACCGAGGCCCCGGCCAGGGCTGCCGCCTCACAGACAACAATGTGCCAGACCCACGCGGGCATTGCAGCAGTGTTCCTCAGCGTGTCCTAGTCACATGGCTGGGAATGTCAGCGGCATTGCCCAGGCACAGGCCGGCGAGATATAAATGGCGTATAAACTCCGTGCGGCGCGCTTCGCATTTAAGCCATTTTCGAGGTGACAATGAATGGCGATTTGGCGTCAAACCAGCGCCTGTCGCAATTTTGGTATCGGAAGCTATTCTCCACCCAATCGCATTTCCCGATTTCAGCATTGGCTGCTGGAAAATCCCGCCCACAGTGATTTGGAGCAGGTAACGGTGGGACCATTAACACCACCTTAAAAATCAGGAGTCACAAACAGCTGCCTTCACCCATAGCTGGCTGGGGCAGATATTGTCTGCTAAACCATTGTGCTGGCTTGGTTGACATGTTTATAGAGGGCTTGTCCAAACTTTTTATGCAAGAGGCCACATTTCTATTTCTTTCCCACTCAAGGGGCCAATAAGCAAATTTCAGAAAGATAGGGTGGCATTCTCCATTCCTGAGACTAAGTGATGATGCCAGGGCAGGCCTTGTGGACTTCTATGTCAGCAAAACTGGCGCCAAACCTGGACCGATTCAGCGACTGTGGAGGGGCTAGCACCAGCACCATGTGGAACATGATGCGGGATTCGCCAGGTCCATGATTTACACTCGGGAGGCTGACAAGCTGCAGCCCCCTATACACATTACACTCTCCACACAAACTCATCCCAGCCAACAAGATGGCACTGGTTGTGCTGGAACATGCCCATCCTGCTGATGGGTCGGCTGGGGCTGGGGCCAGAGCGCCAGACCTGTGGCCCTAAGTTCACAGTGGGCCATCTGCAGCGTGTAGAGCTGCATGACTGCTTTGCAGGCTGCAGCAATGGTGCTCCATGCCCGTCCATCCCGACACCACAGACCACCTCCTGCCCCCCCCCCCCCCCCCCCCACTCCCCCCTGCCCTGGCAGAAGCCTCCCGGTCAGCAGCACAGCTGTCAGTAAAGTATGGCGACGTTGGGCACTTTCCGTACCCCCTCGCTCCCCCTCAGCAGCCACCACACCAGTTTCATGATTTTTAAGAGCACAAGTGAACCACGCCATCGGGAATTTGGCCCATCGGAGGTGGCTCTGGCTCACATGCACACAAACACACGTTCTCACTCACACACAGACACATGTACTACATAGACCAAGAGGAGGTTCTGAGTGATCTGGCAGGCTTATGAGCAGATAAACTTCCAGGGCAAGATTAACTGTACCCCAGGCTGTTGAATGAGGCAAGGGACAAAATAGCAAGGACTCTGGCAATAATATTCAAGTCCTCTCTGACCACAGGAGAGATGCCGGGGGACTGGAGGATAGCAATTGTGGGTCCATTGTTCAAGAAGGGAGGATGGGCTAACCATGAAACAACAGTCAGTCAGTCTAACCACAGTGGTGGGGGACAATTGGAAGCAATTCTGAGAGACATAATTAATCTGCATTTGGAGAGGCTACAATTTGATGAAATACAGTCAGCCCGGTTTTGTTAAGGGGAGGTTATGTCTGACCAACTTGATTGAATTTTTTAAAGAGGTGACCAAGTTTATAGATGAGTGCAATACTTTTGACGTAGTCTACTTGGCCTTCAGCAAGGGTTTTGATAATGTCCCACATGGGAGACTGATAGTGATCAGATCCAAGGAAGTTTGGCAAATTGAATCCAGAATTGGTTGAGTGGCAGGAAGCAGAGTGTTATAGGTGTGGGGTGTTTTTTGGGGCTCTTGCTGTTTGTGGTTTATGTAAATGATTTATATAGGAATGTAGGAGGGTGATTAGTTAGTTCGTGAACGATACAAAAATTGGTAGGGTGGTAAATAGTGAGGAAGATTGCATCCGATTACAGGAGGATGTTGACAGGCTGGTCAGATGGGCTGTTCAGGGGCAAATGGAATTCAATCCGGATAAATGTGAGGTGATGCACCTTTGCACCACAAACAAGGCAAGGAAATACATGATGAACGTCAGAACCCTGGGTAGCACCAAGAATCGGAGAGACCTTAGTGTGCATGTACACCTGTCCTTTAAGACAGCAGAGCAGGTGGTTAAAGTGGTTCAGAAGGAAAATCATATTCTTTATTAGCTGAGGCATAGAGTTTCAGAGCAGGGAGGTTATGCTGAAACTGGTTAAAACTTTGATTAGACCACAACTATAGTATTGTGTGCAGCTCTGGAATCCACATTATAGAAGTAATATGATAGCACTGGACAGGGTGCAGAGGGGATTTATCACGATTTTGCCTGAGCTGGAGAGTTTTAATTATGAAGAGAGATTGGATAGACCGGGAATGTTTTCCTTGGAGCAGAGGAGACTGTAGGAGGACATGGTTCAGAGTTATAAAATGATGAGGGGCATGGATAGAGTAGACAGTAAGAAACCTTTCCCCTTGTTGGAGCGATCAATGACCAGGGGGTAGGAGGTTTTGAAGGGATGTGTGGAAAGAGCGTAGTGGGAGTCTGGAACTCACTACCTGAAAGCATGGTGGTGGCAGAGACCCTCATAAGATTTAAGAAGTATTTTGATGTGCACTTGCAATATCAAGGCATGCAGGGCTATGAGACAAGTGCTGGAAAATGGAATTGGAGTAATTAGGTGGTTGGTTTTGACCAGCGCAGACACGATGGGCTGAAGGTGCTTTTCCATGCCGTAGAACTCTGACTCTATGACTGTCACTCGCACACAAATACACTCTCTCACAGTCTCTTCTCTCCCAGCCAGCAGCCAGTTTCTCACAAACCCCACAGGCAGCCATTTTCTCCCCCCTCCACCAGCAGCCAGTTTCTTCATCGCTGCCCAGCAGCCATGTTGTCCCCACTTGGCAGCCAACCTTGAGTCTTCCTATCACTTTGAAAAACTCCCTGCCTCTCCAGTGGACTCACCGCTGCCACCATGCCATATCTTCAGGTAGAAGAAAGCTGCTCCTCCAATCAGAGATTGGTTCTCTCCCACGGTTGCTGCTGATTGATTCACTCGTGATCCTGGCACCAGCAAATGTGGGAGAGAAACGGCCTGGGATTGCGGGAGCAGTTCTTTGAAGATTTTGTAATTCACATAACAACACTTGGAACACACAGTCTGGTGGGCCGTAGATTGGGAAAGCTTGGTTAATATGATGCAAGGAGTGTTACATTCCAGCCTTGGTTTGTTTTCAAACTGCTCAGAAACTTCAAGAAGCCAGCATGTGACCAGCTGGGGTGAATTTATGAGCCCAGCAATTGGCCATTTTGAAAAACAGAGAAAAGAAGTACTACCATAACATAGCCAGGCTCAGGAGGACATATACATTTTGTTTCCTTCCTGCCTCCTGACTGGGACAATTACCTCACAGTTACCATGGAAAGTCAGACCAGAGCACAGGAATAGAAATTAGTTAAATAAAAACAAATTAATTACGGAGGAACATCTTTTTTGAAAAAAACAGTAAAATGCTGCGAATAACCAAAAACAATCAAGTTACTCTCAATATGGGAAAATGAATGCAGCTTGCACTTTTTTTACAATAATCTTTATTAGTGTCAGAAGTAGGCGTACATTAACACTACCAATGAAAATTTAAGGTGAAGTAGAAATTCAGAGCCTCCAATATTTCATTCCAAAAACAAAAATACCACCGATTTGCATAAGGTCAGAGCTAGTGTTTATGTTTCTTTTAAAAATCATCTTATGGGGCAGCACGGTGGCCTAGTGGTTAGCACAACCGCCTCACGGCGCTGAGGTCCCAGGTTCGATCCCGGCTCTGGGTCACTGTCCGTGTGGAGTTTGCACATTCTCACCGTGTTTGCGTGGGTTTCGCCCCCACAACCCAAAAATGTGCAGAGTAGGTGGATTGGCCACGCTAAATTGCCCCTTAATTGGAAAAAATAATTGGCTAATCTAAATTTATTTAAAAAAATAAATAAAAGTCATCTTGTGTCTAGGCCGGATTGCAGGCGCCAATTCTCTTTCTTACTTTTCTCATCTCAGCCAGCACGTTCTAATCCACTGTTGCCCAATCCTCCAGCACGGTCGATATTTAACTCTTGATCCGGACAACCAGCCAGGGATCCAATGCCGACTTTTCAAAATCTCCATTCGCTGTGGATATCCTGCTGGCCTGTCTCCGTGTCAAAATCAGCAGTGAGCGTTTGGACTGAAGTCGAGGGTTGGGAGGGAAAGTTGGCCTTTAAATATCACAGCACTGCGGGAATAGGTCTTCAGCTGACAGTAATAACTGACAGTAATAGCTGGTCCGAACGTACTTGGTGTGGTATGGCTGCCAGGTCCACTGTCTCTCGGAGAAACAAGCCAGCATAAAAACCTGCATGACGATTTGACATAGATATAAATCAACACCCCTGCTTTCAAAGCCAGACAGCTGGGTATATTTCTTGTTTTGGATGCAAGTATATTCACTCCTGGACACTTTAGTATTGACTGAAGAATCTTTTCTTAATCTTTAAATACTGAAGATGTATTTCAATGCTAATGCAATAAGTATATTTTGTCTTGGTAATCTGTCAATAAGCTGAATAGTATCCGATATCCTGCCATCTATATTCTACAAATTTATATAATTGTAGAGAAATTATTACTGGACATCTGACACACTGGGCGGAATTCCACCATCCCTGTCCTACCTGCACTTAGTGCACAGCAAATCTGGGGGCGTGGTTTACGCCTTCAGTCTGGCAGGGCAGGGCTTGATGGAGTCAGCAAGAATGGCACCACAGAGATTGGGGCACTATCTTTAAAGGGCACCTCAATTTGTCTTTAAAATAGGTTTCCCCAGGGCAGCACGGTGGCGCAGTGGTAGCACTGCAGTCTCACAGTGCCAAGGTCCCAGGTTCGATCCCGGCTCTGGGTCACTGTCCGTGTGGAGTTTGCACATTCTCCCCGTGTTTGCGTGGGTTTCACCCCCACATCCCAAAAATGTGCAAGATATGTGGATTGAACACGCTAAATTGCCCCCTTAATTGAAAACATGAATTGGGTACTCTAAATTTTTAGGAAAAAAAAAGTTTCCCCAACCCCGAATGCACACGGAGGACCACTCCCACAGGCTTTGGATGACACCCTTATGTGACCACAGCGTATTAAGACGCACTAACTGATGTGACCATCAATTCACTAGACACAAGATTGGAAGTAAACAGTGGTTTTAATAGTCTTACAACTAAGCCAGCCTGCGACCAGAGGAACTGAGAGCAGGCTTACGGCTGCAGTGATTTATACTTCCGGTTAGTGGGAGGAGCCCAGTACAAACTCCTCATCTCCCCCTATGGGCAGAGCCGCGCAACGGCTCACATACAGAGCCCACAAGGACACAATACATGCATGGCAATACAGTGTGAATTACGAGGCATATAATTCACCACATTCACCCCTGTAAAAAATCAAGTCCGGCAGGGGTGACGGGTGTACAAATTGAGCCAGTTCGGTGGCCGAGTCGTCCTTTGGGATCGGCGGAGCACCGGGGTTGCAGCCTCTTCGGGTGGCTGGGTGGTGGCGGTCGGCGAGGGTACGATGGTGGACTCCGGGTGTGATTCGGTCCGAGCTTCGTACCCGACCGGTGCGACGGGCGACGGGGAGCGCAGGAAACCTATAGTCGCGGGGGCACGGAGCATGGGCAGTGAACCTATAGGTGTGGGGGTGCAGGGCGTGGAAGGTTGGGTGGGGTGTAGCGTGGGGGGTAACTCGGCGGTAGTGGTGGTGGAGTTGGATCCTGCAGGCGCCAGGTTCCGGAGGGAAACAGTATCCTGACGGCCGTCGGGGTATTCGATGAAAGCGTATTGGGGGTTCGAATGGAGTAGGAGCACTCTTTCTACGAGCGGATCAGTTTTGTGTGCCCGAACGTGCTTCCGGAGGAGAACCGGGCCCGGTGTCTTCAACCAAGCTGGGAGAAAAACCCCCGTGGTAGTGCACCTAGAAAAAACAAATAGCCGTTCGTGAGGGGTCTGTTGGTGGTGGTGCATAGGAGGGACCTAATAGCTTGGAGCGCATCGGGGAGGACCTCCTGCTAATGGGAGGTCGGGAGATTCCAGGACCGGAGGGTCAGTAGGACGGTCTTCCAGACCGCCATGTTCTCCCTCTCCACCTGCCCGTTCCCCCTGGATTTGTAGCTGGTAGCCCTGCTCGAGGCGATGCCCTTGTCGAGCAGGTACTGACGCAGCTCGTCGCTCCTAAAGGACGAACCCCTGTCGCTGTGTACGTAGCTGGGGAACCCGAACAGGGTGAAGATACTGTGCAGGGCTCTGATGACAGTGTGGGAGGTCATATCAGGGCACGGGATGGCAAATGGGAAGCGGGAGAACTCATCGATGACGTTCAGAAAGTACACATTTCGATTGGTCGAGGGGAGTGGCCCTTTGAAATCGATGCTCATGCGTTCAAAGGACCAGGATGCCTTTACTAGGTGGGTCTTGTCTGGTCTATAGAAGTGCGGTTTGCACTCCGCGCAGATCGGGCAATCCCTGGTGATGGCTTTTACCTCCTCGGTGGAGGAAGACAGATTTTGGGCTTTGACGTAGTGAGCGAGCCGGGTGACCCCCGGGTGGCAGAGGTCATTGTGGATAGCTTTCAGGGGGTCGTCTTGCGCGCTGGCGTACGTGCTGCGGGACATGGCATCTGGGGGCTCGTTGAGCTTCCCCGGTCGATACATAATATCATAATTGTAGGTGGAGAGTTCGATCCTCCACCGCAGGATTTTATCATTTTTCATTTTGCCCCTTTGTGAGTTGTCAAACATGAAGGCAACCGATCTTTGGTCCGTGTTGAGGGTGAACCTCCTACCTGCGAGGTAGTGCCTCCAGTAACGAATACCCTCCACAATGGCTTGTGCTTCTTTTTCGCCCGAGGAGTGTCAAAGTTCCGAAGCGGAGAGGGTTCGGGAGAAAAAGGCGACTGGTCTCCCTGCCTGATTCAGAGTGGCTGCGAGAGCAACCGCTGAGGCGTCGCTTTCCACCTGGAAGGGGACGGATTCATCCACCACCCGCATAGCCACTTTGGCGATGTCCTCCTTGATGCAGTTGAAGGCCTGGCGGGTCTCAGCTGACAGAGCAAAGAGTGTGGCCTTAAATAGTGGGCGGGATTTGTCTGCATACTGAGGGACCCACTGGGCATAATACGAGAAGAATCCCAGGCACCTTTTGAGGGCCCTGGGACAATGAGGGAGATGGAGTTGTAAGATGGCGCATACGGTCCGGGTTGGGGTCCAGGACTCCGTTTTCCACGACATAGCCGAGGATGGCTAGCCTGGTCGTGCGGAAAATGCATTTCTCCATGTTATACGTGATGTTAAGTTTCTGGGCAGTCTGGAGAAATCGGTGGAGGTTGGCGTCGTGGTCCTGCTGATCATGGCCGCAGATGGTTATCCAAGTACGGAAACGTGGCCTGCAGCCCATACTGGTCCACCATTCGGTCCATTGCTCGTTGGAACACTGAGACCCCATTCGTGACGCCAAAGGGAACCCGGAGGAAATGGAAGAGGCGGCCATCTGCCTCGAACGCCGTGTAGTGGCGGTCCTCCAGGCGAATTGGGAGCTGGTGGTAAGCAGACTTCACATCCACCGTGGAGAAGATGCGGTACTGGGTGATCTGATTCACCATGTCTGCAATCCTGGGGAGGGGGTTCGCATCGAGGAGCGTGAACCGGTTAATGGTTTGGCTATAGTACACTACCATTCGGAATTTTTCCCCGGTCTTGACGACCACCACCTGAGCTCTCCAGGGGCTGTTACTGGCCTCTATGACCCCCTTATGTCGGAGCCTCTGGACCTCGGTTCTGATAAACACCCTGTCCTGCAGGCTATACCACATGCTGCGAGTGGCTGTGAGTTTGCAGTCCGGAGTGAGGTTAGCAAAGAGTGGGGGTGGGTCGATCTTTAGCGTTGCTAGACTGCAGATAGTGAGTGGAGGTAGGGGTCCGCCGAAGCTGAGTGTGAGGCTTTTGAGATTACACTGGAAGTCGAGTCCCAGTAAGAGTGGGGCGCAGAGTTCAGGGAATACGTACAGCTGGAAATTAGAGTAGCTGGCGCCCTTGGATGTGAACAGAGTGTGAGCCCGAGGCGAGGGAGATAGTTTGTCGTGCAGGGAAGATAGGGAGCGAACAGTGTCTTACCAATTCAGGGTGTACGAAGCTCTCGGTGCTCCCGGAGTCGAAAAAGCAGGGTGTCCTGTACCCGTTGATTTTAACGGTCATCATAGAGTTCCGGAGATGTTTCGGACGCGACTGGTCCAGCGCGACCAAGCTGAGTTGCGGGTAGTTGGTGGCTCGATCAGTTGTGCTGGAGTGGCCCCGTGATGACTGTCCGCTGAGGTCATAGTCTTCGAGATGAGGTTCAGAGGCTGGAGAGGATGGAGCCCAAGATGGCTGCCCCCGTGGATCGCACGTGGCGGGCGGCGAGGAAGATGGCGTCCAATATGGCTGCCTCCATGAATCGCACGTGGCCGGCCGCGTGGCGGAGGGTTGGCAAGATGGCGGCCCCCATGAGTTGCAAATGTCAGGTGGGGGCGCAGTCGGCATACACGCTGCAGCATTACGGGGCCTGCGGGCCTATGAGTTTGGGAAACGAGTGCTCTGGGCTGCGGGAGAGTTTGGAGTTTTCTTCTCCAGGCATACCCGGGCATAGTGTCCTTTACGACCGCAGCTGCTGCAGGTCGCTTTGCGGGCCGGGCAGTGCTGCCATGGGTGTTGGGGCTGCCCACAAAAATGGCACGCTGGTGCTGCATAGTGGGTGGGTGGCCGCGCAACACAGGCCTGGGGCAGTCGCTGGTCAGGGGCATATGATGGGGTCGCTTGGTCCATGGGGAACGAGGTGAGACTGCGGAACGAGACCTCCATGGTTGTAGCTAACTCTACAGTGTCCTCCAAGTTCTGGGCCCCTTTCTCAAGCAACTGTTGGCGCACATAGATGGACATGAGCCCTGCCACGTATACATCACGGACAGCGAGTTCCATATGCTGGGCGGCTGTTACAGTCTGAAAATTGTAGTCCCAAGCTAGGCTTTTTAAATCGCGCAGAAAGTCTTCAAGCGACTCCACGGGGCGCTGGCCGCAGGTCGTGAAAATATGGCGCGCATAGACCTCGTTGACGGGCCACACGTACATTCGGTCGAGCATGGCTAGGGCCTCCGTATACAAGGTAGTACAGTTAAGTTGCGTAGAGATACAATGGCACACGCTTGCGTGCAGTAGGCTGAGTTTCTGCTCCTCCGTAGTTTCTGAAGTGCTTGATTCAGCCAGGTAGGCCTTGAAACATCTGAGCCAGTGTAGAAAGATTTATTTCGCCTCTTCAGCCTGCGGGTCGCGTTCTAGTCGGTCAGGTTTGAGGGCTGATTCCATAGTAGTTTTCTTCAAGTTTTCTAAGACTATTAAATTGATGTGACCATCAATTCACTAGACACACGATTGGAAGTAAACAGTGGTTTTAATAGTCTTACAACTAAGCCAGCCTGCGACCAGAGGAACTGAGAGCAGGCCTACGGCTGCAGTGTTTTATACTTCTGGTTAGTGGGAGGAGCCATGGGCGGAGCCATGGGCAGAGCCAAGGGTGGAGCCCAGTACAAACTCCTTATCTCCCCCTATGGGCAGAGCCGCGCAATGGCTCACATACAGAGCCCACAAGGACACAATACATGCAAGGCAATACAGTGTGAATTACAAGGCATATAATTCACTACACTAACCCCTCTCTCCCTCCCATACTGTGCTGTCAATGGTGCTCTCCCCTCTTCACCGACAGTTGGGCACTCCCCTCCTCACTTGTGGGGAGACGCTATGGTGTAAAGATGTGTGAGTTCATTTAAATTCATTAAAATTCATGGAAATCAGCTGCATGATCTTTCTGGATATGAACGTGATGACATCACCGTTGGGGGTATGGCGGTGTGGGGGAGGGGGGAGATCTCAAACCAAGACCTCGCCGGCAGAAATCCCGTTGTGGCCCTCTCATGAGATTTAGCAGCCATAATGGGATTTGCATCCACAGAGAATGAGTCCTCTAATTTCCACACTTAATCTCAAAATGGGAGAATTTTGGCCACTATAACACTGGACCGATTTTTTTAGTCAGCAGTGAAGAGAAACCTGTGGTGTTATTATATATGCCAGTAAAGTAAGGGTTAATAAAATGTACACAGAGAGCCACAAGAGGGAGCTCGTCTCAGAAGTATATACGGGATGATGCAGAGTCTTGTGGGACAGAAGGTTGGAGTAGGTGGTACGAGCAGGAGCCGGAGCTGGCTGGAAGGACTGAACATACTAAGAGAGCAATAGAGGAGTTTATTACATGTTACATGTAGATAAGTATAGTCAGTATAGTTTATGTGTGATTATCAACTGTTTGTTTCCGAAGGATAAGTGTCAAATCCAGTTAGTAGTGTTTAATAAAATAGTTTTGTTGGCTTACAAGATTCATTGTTCTCTGATCAGCACTACAAATTGAAGCCATCTGGATAGTGCAAGGCAGAGAACAACACATAGTACCAGAAGTTTGTCCCGAAAAAACTAGAAACAGGTAGTTTAGAGATTAAACCATAAATGAAAAGAGAAAATTGAACAAAGCAATCAAGCATCTACTTCTAAGGGAAATCCATGAAGCAAGGTGGAGAGACTGGAGAATCCGGATCACCTCAGAACAGATGGTAAACTGTGTAAAAACTGGGTGTTCTTCAAACAACAGTTTGAAGTTTTTCTGTCCCGCCTCAAAATTGCTTCAGGTTTTAAAAAAATAGCGCTCCTCTTAAATCTGGCTGGGACACAAGCTCTCAAGCTGTATAACTCATTTGAATTCGATGAGGATTAAATGAAGTACAGTATAATTTTTCAAAAATTTGATGCGCACTGCAAAACGCAGGCAAAAGAAATGTATGAATAGTATATGTTTGGGAAACAGCTGCAATATAGTGGGGAGTTAGTAGATGCGTTCATTATGGTGGTAAAATTGAGATCGCAGTCATGTAATTTTGCGTCTGCATTTGCTTCCATGCTACGAGATCAAGTAGTGTTTGGAATACAAAATGAGCATCTACATGAGAAAATGCTTAGCAAACCGTTGCTATTGTTGTAAGAGGCAATAAATATGTACAAGGCCAGTGAGCAGGCATCGTCCGAATATGCTGAGTTTGTAGCAACTGAAAAGGGCGCGAAGACAGGAAAAGAGGCCAACACCATTGATGTTATGTTGTAGTATAGCAAACTGTGCACATCAGCAGAATGCTATTTTACCAATGACATCACGAGCATTAGGACGTGCAGACGCTGCGGAACCGCCCACATGCAAAACAAATGTCCGGCATTGGGCAGACAGTGCAGGGACTGCAACAAGTTTGATCACTTTGCAGCACAGTGCCGTTTTCCATAACGTTGTTCCAGGAAACAGATTTAGGAAGTCTTCCACTGACTATTGGAAGGTCAGAAGTATCCGAAGTGAAGAAAAAAAGTTTAGAAACTCAAATGAAGACACCAAACTCAAGCAGTTCGATGAAGAGGATGCCTTCCTGATGGCAACAGTCAATGAGGTTGCTCCAAGGGATTTGGATGAAGAATCTACTATGTCTCTCCAGAAGAAAATAAGTAAAAAATGTACTGTAGATCTAGATCTGAATGGCATAGTAACACCATTTAGAATAGATGCAGGTGCCTATGCGAATATGATTTCATGGAAGTCTTTGTTGCAAGCTTATGAAACAGCAACCATAGGGAAGTCTAGGTATCGACTGCTGGACTACAACGGAAGGTACGTGTCCTCTTCTGGTGCGACACGGAAAAATGGAAATGCCTCTAGGTTTCAAGGTGGTAAACGATGAGCAGACATCGGTAGTAGGTGTGCAGGCTTGTACAGCATTCAATCTGGTCCAAATACGTCGACGGCAGAAGAAGAAGACTTGGAAATTCTATCAAGTTTATTCAATGAGCAAGAAGAAGAAGACAATGGGAGTCTGACCACTGTGTGTCGTAAAAAAAGACAACAGTGAAGAAACGAAGTGATGAGCAACACAAAGAAGAATGGGAAAGTCTATGTCAATCACTTGCATCTAGTGAAATAGCATTTCCAAAGAATTTCCAAATGTCCACAAATAGATTTACAGCTGGCTCGCGACTCGTTTTCTTCTCTGTCAAATAAATTGTAAAACGTTTGCAAAAACGTGCAAACTTGATATCTATTGATATCACTTGGAGCAATCCAGTTGTGCAGAGTGGAAGTGGGACAGAGGATCTCAGCAGCAATGTCTGAAGGCTGACATGCAAAGTGCACCAGTAAACAGGTCACGTGGGAGCACAGCCAGGAGGCACAGCCTACGCGAAGTTGAAGACTTCGTGGAACATCAAGAGTTCAAGAGTAAATCAGAGGATTCTGATGTCACGCATGGTGATGGTTGGGAAATGGTGCTTCTTGCACACAGAACATACACCAAGCGGGTTTTAAGGGCAGGGAAAGCATAAAAGCGACATCGTAGGCATGGTGAGAGACTGAGTCGACACAAAGAATGGTTCAGACCAATCGAACTTTTAATTGTTTGGACTAATAACTTGGCACTGTAACAATAACATACTAAAGACTGAGTCCACACTCTGGATTGTAAAAAGTTTATAAACGTAAAAGAACGTTGTTAGTTAATTCCTCATATGCATGTAACTGGCATAACTCTGAATAAAAGCAAAACACTGCAGATGCTGGAATCTCACACCAAAGAGAAAATGCTGGAAAATCTCAGCAGGTCTGGCAGCATCTGTAGGGAGAGAAATGAGCTAACGTTTCGAGTCCAGATGACCCTTTGTCAAAGCTTTGAATACGCCTATTTGCAAGGGGCAGAGCATTGCGGAAGCAGCTCCGCACCCGATTCTGTCGGGAATTTGGATTCTCCGGCCTGTCGCCGAATGCGATTTTGGTGTCTGCAACCAGAGAATCCAGCCCATAATCCCTATTCACAAGTGAATAATTGCTTACTCAAGTTCTTACGTTTGTCATAACAATAATCTCCCCTGCTATAGGTTTAGCTTTTTTGAAAGGTAATATGACCACAAACTTGCGAAGTGAACTTTTTAAATTTATGCATTAGAAAGTTCTTCTTTAGGAAAAGGTTGATGTTTTAAAAACTATCATTCAAGTGATTGAATTTGCATTTTAAAAATTCCCATAGTGTTAGCTGAACAAGTTCCTTTGAAGATTTTTAGAAATAACGTGCGCATTTATAGCTGAGACCAGCACCATACCCATTGGTGATAGCTGCTTTCAGATTTACATATCTGCCTCATCTGGGAAACTCATACAGGGCACAAAGGTCATACTTCACCAACCAATTTATTGAAAAATTATCACGGCATCAGATGCTGGATTGTGATGCTGATACAAATAAAACCAGTAACCATATGTGTTTTTAAAAATTATGCGGGTTAGACACTGAAGCAGAGGTGATTTGCAGTTTGGAAACAGGTGGATGAGCAATGTGTGCATTAGTAACAAATGAAATGGAGCTAAAGCTGATGCAACATACGGAAAGAAAATCATGCAATAATTATTTATAACCCGTGTAAGTCTGTGCACAAAGATCCTAGATGATACTAGAGAGATTTCTGTGAGTCTTTCATTACAGTGCAGTAGCAGGCAGAGTTATGTAGAAACTGTCTTTCCTTATCAAAATACAGAATGAAAGTATGAGATAAATAGTCTCTGGGGCCAGGCCAAGTTGATTGTTCTATGAGTTTGTTTGACAATGGGAACCTTTTCTATTTAGTATTTGAATTGTGTCAAAGAATTAGCAGACACTCGGAAACTAGATAATCAGTATTCATGGAATAATTTACAACATTTGCCAGAACTTTATGGCTCTCTCCCACCTTTGTACAAGCTGGTAGACTAGGGTGAGGAGTGGGGACAGAGGTGGGGGGTGGGCGGGTGGGTTCTGGTTCTGTGATGTAAAATTGCATGGAATGGCAAGGGTGGCCATGGCTGTGCTCTACCTAGTGGTGGGGGAGGCATCAAGCTGCTTCCCTGCCTCTAAGCTAATTGAGGCCTTTAATTAATGTCCACTTAAAGGACCTCTTGCTGTCAACACTGGTATTTTAGCAGTGGCAGGGGTGGCCCACACAGCTATGTTCTGGTGCTTGGTCGGTAGGAATGATGCACAGGAGAACATCTAGTGCTTGACTAGTTAACGTGTTTCATTATGAAATAAATGCATGGTAAAGATAACTATGAGAAATATATTACAAGCTACTAATACTGATAAATTATTCTAGACCTCCTGAAAGTATGACTGTCCACTAACACAACTAACTCCCAACTCCTCGAGGTACAGAGTCACATGATAGATTTACACTGCCACTTGCTGGTCGGAGGTTGTTTACCTCATTATATACATGATTGCTCATGCATGTCATTACATCCCCTTTCCTTTGGAAATGTAACTATTTACATTTATGACTGTTTTACAATACAATATGCATAATTCTTTAGAACATTTAACTATTTACAGTCCATCACAAATTCAGCCTCTCAGGTTTCCGTCTTTATATTATTGACCTGAGTACTGGTTGAACTTGTAACCGTGTTTCATTTTCACTTGTTGATGTTTCTTGTTGTTCTTGAATTTGTGGGTTTTACTTTGTTCTGCCTCTGTATGCTGAAATGTTTCTTTCTCAACTGTCTTAGGAGTGCTCACAATGTCTTCCTGTGGTTTTGTCATCTGTCTCCTTTTTTGAAGGAGTTCCTCTCTAATCTTCGATTAATTGGAGTTTGTACCACAGCTTCCTACACCATGTGCACTTTTTTATCATTACTTGACTATCTCGCATGATGCCTGGCCAATAAAACTGTATTTTTGGCTCTTCTCTTGCACTTCTCTATTCCCAGGTGCCCTGAATGAATTTTTTGAAGAATCATCGACCTTAACAATTGTGGAATTACAATCCTTTGTTGTCGAAGCAAAAACCCATTGGCATTGCTTAATTCTGCCCTTACATTGTAATAGCTGGATCAGGAATGTTTAGGCCATCCATCGTGGAGATATTTTATCACCTTTTGTAAAACCAGGGGCGGGATTTCCCGGTCTCCGACTCCAAAATCACATTCGGCGATTGGCCGGAGAATCCACGTTGGCGCCGAAATCGGGATGGCAGCGCCACTTTTGCTATACTCCGCCCCCTCCAAAACGGTATACTCTAGGAGTACAGCGCATGCCGTATGGACGGCCTCAGGACATTACCTGAGGCCCTCCCCATGATGCTTTGTCCCCGATGGGCTGAGTACCCGATGGCGTGGGTCCCTCATGCTACTTTTTTTCGGGAACTCAGCGTGGCAGCTGCAGACTGAGTCCAACGCCGCCACAGTCGGGAAGAACCGATCCGCAGGCAGCGGGGGCTTTGGCAGGAGCTGGGGGCACGGATGGGGGGTGGCCCGAGGGTGGCAAGCCTGGTGAAAGTGGGGCACTAGTGGGAGGCCGGGTCCACGCATGGCCGGCGCCATGTTGCACGGCGCACCAGCTGCAGACCACCGCCGTGTGCATTTGTGGCCACGGACCCGCCAATTCTCTAGCCGTATCGGCGGCTAGAGCCGGGTGCTCCACGCTTCTCGGCTGCTAGCCCCCCACCAGATGTAGGATCAGTGACCGTTTTGCACCGTCTTTTCCGTTGTGAAATGCCACCATTCCCATGCCGGCACTAGCACTTAGTCTCCAAATCGGAGAATCCAGCCCTGTGTCTTTGGTCATCTCTTCTTTTCTCAGTCTTGATTTGTCATCAGATACAGGAAGGGACTCAGTGACCAGATTCATATGGACGTGAACATCTTTATCCAAATGATGTGTCTCTTCCATGTCCGTGGCTCGAGATAGTGGACCAGCTACAACCAGATGTTTATCTGACATGTAGATTAGATCAAAACCTTTGTAACTTCATCATTATGCGCTGAATCCTAGGAGACATCTCGTTCAGATTTTTTCTACCGATTGCTCCAAGTGGTCTGTGGTCAGTTTCCATGAGAAATGTTGGAGGACCATATACATAATCATGAAACTTAGTGAGACCATTAATTAAACCTAAGCATTCTTTTTCAATTTGAGTGTACCCTCGCTCTGTTTCAGACATTGACCTGGAAGCAGAGGCAATTGGAAACCAATTTTCATCATCATCTTGTTGCTATAACACCAACTGCCAACCCATCTTGCGACACATCTGTCAATATTTCTGTCTTCCTGGTAGGGTCACAAAATGTCAAGCACTGGCGCTGTGGTCAATGCTTCTTGTAATGCTTGCCATTCCTGTTCTTGTCGCGAACCACTGGAATATCATGGGCTGGATTTTCCGATTTGAAGACTAAGTGCTGAGGCCGGCATGGGAACAGTAGCCCTTCACGTGTCTTTCCCATCTCTGCCATCCCCATCCAACTCCTCCTGCTGGGGTCTGCCTTACTGACTCAGGTGAACTCCCTTATTTACCTTTGTTTCCAGCTCCAGTGACGATCCGCATGGTGGATCGGCTGCAGCCCTAGCAGTGGCCATTGCTCCCAGTGATTTTGTTGCAAGTGGAGATTTAGTGACAGGAAGCCAGTGTCCCGTGGCATACCACAGGAATCTGGGCTGGGTCCCCTATTATTCACCATTTTTATAAATGACTTAGATGACTATGCGTGGGGTAGGATCAGTAAGTTTGCAGATGACACAAAAATAGACCAAGTGGTTAACAGTAAGGCTGAGAGACTTGGATTACAGGAAGATATAGACGAGATGGTCAAATGGGCAGAAAAGCGGCAGATGGAATTTAACCCTGAAAAATGTGAAGTGTTACACTTTGGAAGGAGCAATTTGACAAGGAGATATTCAATGAATGGCACCACCCTGGGAAGACCTGAGGAACGAAGACATCTTGGAGTGTTTGCAAATAGATCTCTGAAGGCAGATGGGCAGATTAAAAGGGTGGCGAAAAATGCATATGGTACACTTGCCTTTATTAATCATGGCACAGATTGCAAAAGCAAGGAAATCATGTTGGAGTTATATAGAACATTGGTGAAGCCACAGCTGGAATACCATGTGCAATTCTGGTCGCCACATTATAGGAAGGGTGTGATTGCACTGGAGCGGGTGCAGAGGTGTTTCACCAAGCTGTTGTCTGGGATGAAACGTTTTAGCTATGAAGAGAGATTGGATAGGCCTGAGTTGTTTTCGGTGTAGCAGAGAAGACTGAGGGGCGATCTGATCGAAGTGTACAAGATTATGAGGGGCATGGACAGGGTGGATAGGGAACAGCTGTTCCCCTTTGTTGAAGGGTCGCTTACGAGGGGACATAAGTTCAAGGTGAGGACACTGGGTCTGTATTCGTTCGAGTTTAGAAGGGTGAGGGGGATCTTATTGAAACTTACAAGATACTGCCTGGCCTGGATAGAGTGGACGTGGAGAGGATGTTTTCACTTGTAGGAAAAACTAGAAGCAGAGGACACAATCTCAGACTAAAAGGATGATCCTTTAAAACAGAGATGAGGATGAATTTCTTCAGCCAGAGGGTGGTGAATCTGTGGAACTCTTTGCCACAGAAAGCTGTGGAGGCCAAATCACTGAGTGTCTTTAAGACAGAGATAGACAGTTTTTTAAAATAAATTTAGAGTACCCAATTCATTTTTCCCAATTAAGGGGGCAATTTAGCGTGTTCAATCCACCTACCTTGCACATCTTTGGGTTGTGGGGGCGAAACCCACGCAAACAAGGGGAGAATATGCAAACTCCACACGGACAGTGACACAGAGCCGGGACCGAACCTAGGACCTCGGTGCCATGAGACTGCAGTGCTACCGCTGTGCCACCGTGCTGCCCCGATAGATAGGTTTTTGATCAATAAAGGGATCGATCCGTGGTTATGGGGATAAGGCAAGAGAATGGGGATGAGTAAAATATCAGCCATGATTGAATGGCGGAGCAGACTCGATGGGCCGAGTGGCCTAATTCTGCTCTTATGTCTTATAGTCTTATGGTCTTATGGTGAGGGGCAGGAGGTCCAGGGGAGATTTGAGGAAAAATATTTTTACCAGAGGGTAATAGGCGTCTGGAACGCACTGCCTGGGAGGCTGGTAGAGATCCTTTAAAAAGTACCTGGATGAGCACTTGGCATGTCTTAAAATTCGAGGCCTTGGGCAATGTGCTGGCAAATGGGATTAGGATTGACTGATCAGGCGCTTTTCATGCAGCGATGCAGACTCGATGGGCTGAAGGGTTAGGGTTAGGGTTGTGATTCTGTAATTCTGAGAGCTGCCAGCTATCTGATTTACTGGCAGCTCTCAGGCACGGAGCTTCCTTCGAGATGGGGGAAGAGTCAATTAGCAGTGCAAAATCCTTGAACTTCGGTGGGAGATCCCAGTGGTGTATGACAGACCCCAAGTTTTAAGTCTGGGGCGGAGGGGAGGGTGGGGGTTGGGTGCAGGACTAGTGTTCCTGGATAAAACACCAGCGATTGTGCCTTTAGGTTTCTTTTAAACATTTTAATTCAAATTTTCAGTTTCCAAACATATAAAATATTCAACCAGATTCACACAACGTACAAAAAAAATCCCCCGCCACCCAACTCGTCCCACCCAAGATTAAAAAAAGATTATTTTGACAACGATTTTCCAGGATAACACCAATACAAACATTTATGTACAATAGCCAAAAGTAACTACAACCAATTCCCAATGCCCTCCCTCCCACCCCCCGAACATCCAATGGCGACCAACCCTCTGAAAAAGGAACTAAATGCCTGCCACCTGAGGTAGAGCTTTTCAGCCGACCCTTTCATTAGATACTTGACTTTTTTCAAAGTGTAAAAATTCCATCGGGTCGCTGAGCCAAACTGCTTCGCGGGTGTGGCGAGGGCCTCCAGCCAAAGATTCGCCTACGGGCTACTAAGGAAGCAAAGGCAAGAGCATCTGCCTTCGCCCTGTCTGTAACTCCGGAAACATCAAGATCCCAAAAATAGCCACCAAATCAACCACAAGAATGCCCGACACAGTGCTGAAGGAGACCCAAAGGTTCACAAGCACAAGGCAGCACCAGAACATATGTGTACAATGGGCAGGGGCCCCAGAGCACTGTTCGCAGCTATCCACTAAGTCTGCAAAAAACCCACTCATTCATACCCTATGAGCCACCTTGAAATGTATCAGGCTGAGTCTAGCGCACAAAGAGGTAGAGTTGACTCTACATTGAACCTCACTCTACTCCCCATCCTCAGGATGCTGGCACAATTCCCCCTCCGATTTTCTTTTAATTTTGTCCAACAGGACCCGAGCCATCTACATCAGCTGATCAGAGATCTCCAACACCCTTGCCTCCCTCATATTTGCTTCCGAAAGAACTTTGTCCGTCAACAAGGGGGGGTGGGGGGGCGGCGCAAAGAGAAGGAAGCAATCTCCTTGCGCGTGGTTTTGTGCCTGGTAATATCGAAACTGATTAGCTCTTGAGGGCTTACCCCTCTCTAGCTACTCTTCAAAACTCAGGAAATTAACACCAACAAACAGATCCTGAAACCTTTCCAAACCCTCCTTCCAAATCCTGAAGGATGAATCCAAAACCACCGGCACAAACCAATGCTTTCCACAGATTGGGGCCAACATTGACAGAGCACCCAATTTGAGGTGCCCATCTAAATTGTCCCTATATTTTCAAGATGGCTGCCAACACTGGACTAGCAGTCCATTTCATTGGGGAAGACAGAAGGGGAGCCATAACAAATGCCCTCAAGCTGATACCTTTACAGTCATTCCTCTCCAGCCTCCCCCTCCCGCCCGCACACATGGACTACGTCTCTCTACACCACCCCTGCATCTTTTCAAAATTCGCTGCCCCCTAATAATATAACAGGTTGGGTAACTCAAGACCCCCTGATTGTTTATTCCTTTGTAAGAACCTCCTATGGATCCGCAGGGTCCTACCCACCCAAATAGAAGACAAGATCATTTTATTGACTCCTGTAAAAAAAAGACATTGAAAGGAAAACTGGAAGGCCCCAAAGCAAAAACAGTATCCTTGCGAGGATTCCCATTTTAATCAATGCTGTCCTTCAAGCTACAGTCAGTGGGAGGCTATCACATCCCATCTTGTCCTCATTCACCACTCTCACCAGGACACTAAATTTAGCTTCAAAGCGAGGCCCAATCGTGGGCCACTCAAACTTCCAGATAATGAAAGTTGGACCGGGCCAGGCGCAAAGGTGAGTTCCTCAGGTTGGCTCTCCTTCCTGGGGGTGGGATTCACCGGAAAACATTCCCTTTTACCCAGGTTCAATCTGTACACTGAAAAGAAGCCCAAACCCTTGAGCAGTTTCATTATGTCTTCTGCACTGGAGAGAGAGTCCATCACATATAGTAACAGGTCACCTGCATTTAAGGACACCCTGTGCTCCCCTCCACTTTGTGGATGACCTCAGTGCAATAGCCAAAGGTTCAATAGGCAGAGCAAACAGTAAAGGAGACAATGGCCATCCCTGTCTTGTGCCTCTTCCCAGTTCGAAGTATTTTGAGTTTAAATAATTTGGCAGTGGGGGCTCAATACAAAAGCCGGATCCAGGATATAAACCTAGGTCCAAAGCCAAACATGCCCACAACCTCAAATAAGTAGTTTAATTCCACCCCTTAATCTCCTCTAGATGCAGAGGAGCTTCCAATTCCCCCCTCTTCTCCTGCTCCACTATGGGGAATGCCAGACTGTCTAAAAACTCAAAAATTAAAGAGTCATCCTCCGGGGCATCCGACTTGTACGGGTTCCAATAGAATGTTTTGAGTGCTCCATTAACCTTGGTTAGGATGTGGACCAGTCTACAACCCCCATCCCTGATTTGCATACTTTCCCATTCTGCCTCAACAGAGCAGCTCCTACCTCTTGAAGCTCCCCACCCTGCTGCTTCACTACCTCGTCTACCTTAGCCAGGGCCCCTCAAATCACTGCCTCAATCGCCTTCTCATGATCCTACAAAACCTCACGGCGCAGCTTCTGGAAATTAGTTGCCAAAATCTCTATGGTTATGGGGTGGCACTATGATTGCCTCAGCTGCCATTTGTTTCATTTGGATGCCCCCAAGTTCTCCGATTTCAAAGTTGTTTCTTTCTTCCCTTGGCATCTGGCTTGACACCTATTCTGCATCCCCTTGCTGTGGGGGATTAAACAAATAGGTTCATAGGCTTTGTGTACAAGTTCCCAGCAAAACATGGAACAAAATTGTGATTCCCAGTGGGAGTGCCTCCACGTGGGGCCGCTGTGCTACATGCCGCACGGGAAGTCCATTTTGCCTCTGATTGAAGATTAATGGCAACTCTGACCTGGGCTTCATATGTCTGGGGAATTCCTGTTTGTTAAAATTAAATTCCTGCGAACTCCATTCAACTTCACTGCTGGAACTTTGGTAGGAGCACAAATTTGGCATTATCAGATCGGCCACTGTCATAACTCCCACAAGGCCCATAGGGAAACCATTTTTGATCTCCCCGTAGGGCTCATGGAGTATGAGCTTCCCAGCTAAGGAGCCCACCCAGCTGGGGCTCGTTAAACTGAGTGTAAAAGCTGGCCCAAGCAGGGACTGGCATTTTGATTAACCCAACAGGGACTGTGGTTGTAGATAGTTACTGCCGTGGGCAGCTTTGTGTTAAAAGTAAAATAAATCTATTCCTTCCTACCACTGGCTTCCTTGGTCATTAAAGCCATTCAGGTAGCATATATTAGTTTTATTCATTTACGGGATGTGGGTGTTATCTGGTTAGGCCAGCATTTCCTGCCCATACTTAGTTGCTCTTCAGAAGGTGGTGGTGAGTTGCCTTCTTGAATCACTGCAGTCCTTGAGTCAGCTAGTCCTATACCACCAGTTAAAGTTCCCACCAGAGTTCCCAATCCCATGCCACATCTAAAAACTTTACAAACAACAATTTAATTGAAAATTCTGTCATCATTTATCACATTTCTGCAGATCTCAAATAACAGGGGGAGGGGGGGTGGGGTGGGGGGATCAATTCAGATTTTGGAAAAGTGAAAGATCAAGGATTTTTCTGTTCAAAGACTTTGCAACAGAATTTCCAGACAATTTTAAAATGTCAAAGCAACTCCCAGGAATAATGGGACAATGATCTTTCTTTGCAATTATGAGCAGTATTATTTCCAATCTGCTGGTGCGAAGCTTTGCAGAGTTGTTTTACTCGTCATAACTTAAAGACACCTGCACGTGAGAAATTCCTCTGCAAACACAGGTCCGTTCTGAATAGACTGCAAAGATTTTACAATCGCCCTGTTTTTCAACAGTTATTGGAGCCTAAATCTTGGAAATTGTTCAGAAAAAAAGCTTATTTAGAAAGTTAGCAACAGATTTGCACATCAGCCTTGAATTTTCCCCAATCGGATGGATCCTTGTCCAATCAATCCTAACGGTTCTTGACAGTAGTACTCAGGCAGTTATCTGATGTACATGGAGATTACCATTAGATTGAGTCGTGTTTTCCTCCTCTTCTAAAAGTTATAGACTAAAAACTTAACACGTATCTAAATTTTGGGTCACTGCAGTGAGATTGAAGGAAATTATTTAATTTTGATTATAATAAAAAATATCACATTTTGCAAATAGGGTAAGCAATGTGCATGTGTTACATTAACTATCTGCCCCCCTCTAGGCCCTCCTGGAATTTCATCAGCTTCTCAATAGAACATCCCTGAACCTGTTGCAGGTACCGACCTCTGGATACAATGAGACAGAGTTAGAAGGATGTTTTTCCAATGACCCGCCTTATTTTCATCATCCTATATCCATTGGGCATACTGGTGAGGCACTTAAGGAGCCTGTTCCATGGCTCAACAAACCAGGAAACCTGCAGGCAGCCCTGAAGAAAAGAGGCAGTTTAATATTTTCTTCATGGGTACTAGCGCTAATCCCCGGAACAACATAAAGGCCTTTTCGCATGTCTTGGATACCTCTATCCAGGTATATGTAGGGAAGGTTTTGCTCCATCCTACCAACTTTATCCTGTCCTCCCCATGGTTTGCTTTTGAAGACTGAGTCCATATCTTATTCACCTCAAGATTTAACTTCTCAAACATTCTTCTTCGATGATGTCTGCTTTACAATCACTGAGGCCCATTTCATTCCCTTGATGTTAACCCTATCTTTTCCAGTCTACACAATTAGCTGGAGAAGTGGAAATTGATGAGAAAGTTGAACTGGCAGTGACTTTAACAGCAAGTAGCAGCCAAAATGGTAACCAAACAGGATGAAATTTGCAGATTTCTTCTCACCATCTCACTTAATGCACTACATATGTTTCGAGTACATCAAAATTAATTCTAAAAATAGAGCAAATTATGAAATAACCTCCATCTGTGCCTGTATGCCACATGCAAGCACATGCATGTGTCGAAAGCCCATGGGCATACGTTGGGTTATTTTTTTCATTACGGAGTAAGAGAAGAAAGTTTCAAGAAGTTCTGAGCTAGTTTTATGGAAAGTGGGAGCCACTTCCATCTGAAAATAAGTAAAATGGATGGGACTTAACCAGCTGGATTCTAAAGTACTGCGGCCGAAGGTATTAAGGTTTTAGCTGGCATTCTGGCAGGGACAGTGCTAGTGGTGAGCTATATAATGAGCTTCAACTGTCATGTCAACAACTGGCAAGCTTGTTAATGGAAAGAGTTACTCATTTGAGTTCTTGTATCTTCCACTTTGAAACACTGCTGGTTTATAGGGACCATATGGAATTATTACATTATTGCTACAATTCATAAGCAGTTAATTAGAATTGGATTAGCAGACATAAGTACTTTAAACAAAAATAATAGTCAGAGATTTACTTGCCTTTGGCTTGGCAAGCACCCTGATCATTTGTGCTCATATTTCAAAGGCAAATGATGTATAAGCCATATTACCATATCAATAGATTCTGTGTAACCTCCTGATACGTTACGCTTTAAAACCAATTCTGGAATGACCCTGAGGTGCTTTTATACCTTCATCATCAGGTACTAAAGTATTATTGGGGATGGTTGAATAACATTAGGTCCTGTAAACATTATTTGGAAAGTTGTCAATTGGGAGAACAAAACAACCCCTTGTGAATTGCGTGAATCAGTTATGAAAATTCATGTTGATCAATTTTTACTTTTTTGGTCTTAGGGAGGGGGAGGGAAATGTGGCTGAAGATCCTGATGAACAAAACATCAACATTGTAAGGTTTCAGTTGCAAGATCCCAGAGATAAAAGTTTGACTGTCAATGTTACTGTATTGTTATGTGCCGCAGACCTTAATGAGTTAAGTGTGCGATAGTGCCACAGCCTTTCCATTTGCAATGTCGCTCCAGCTGTTATCAATGTGCAGTGACTGGCTGCTGGCCAATACCATTTACTGCACTCACTGGGCCTGAAAGCACAAAGATTACATTCTGTTGCCAGCTCAGTAACCTGAGGACCTCTTTTTAATAAATGAGCCAGAAGCACATCTGTACACAGCCGTGGCAAGCTGCTGCGCAGCAGGTCCCATCCTCTTGTGCATCTTTTCTTTCAAACAAGGTGAAATGGGGATGATCCATTAGCACCACGCATTAGCAAAAAAAATGCCAGGCTTTATCATTTCACCCAAAACCTCATCCTCCCCATGCCCTCGCAATCAATGGACTTTATCAGCTGTATCTGATGAGCTACAAATCAGTTTGACATCTTCTGTTCAATCCTTTCCAACAAAAGTGCCATCCAAGGCTAAAGTATGTGAATCTACATTTTTGCAGCCTTGAAAGGAACAAGAGGATTTTACTGTATCAATGAAGCCAGGAAATGTGGAATCGTGTGTGTTGCTGTGCACGGCATTTCCTGAAATAAAGAGTTGTACAGCTGGCAGTAATGGGTCTACTTACAGACTTCTCATTTGCTGGGGGGAAAAGCAAAACTGAGCAAATTTCCTTCAGCCATTAAACGTGGCAAGTGGCCTGAATTTCATTTTGTCGAATGTCTGAGCTGTCTATGGAGAACAAACAATAACTTACCTTCTTTGAGAGAAATTTGAAGATTGAAATGAATGTGAGGTATTTGCCGGTCAGATATTGGAATAAAACTGAGTAAGACTGGCTTTAAATGTTACCTGAGATGCCAACTTTCCTTGTCAACTTGGGAATTAATGGATTTGTAGCAATTCCAGCCATATAGACTCACACTGTAACTGGAATCTAAAACAACTTTAAGTTGTGAGACTCCCAGATGGGAGCAGTCTTGTACTTCGCTTAAGATTCAGTTTGGGTTTGGCTGCACAAGTTATACTGCACAAGTTTAACATCAGTTGCTCACTGGTGCTGAATTTTGAAGTATGATTTATCACAATATGACTGGATGAACAACTCTGCAGTTGGGGGTTGAAGAGTTTGATTGAGCTAATCACTTCATCTGGACAATGCCACATCTTTGGCTGTTTAGAAAGTGGTATAAGATCAAGTAGAATACTGACTCCTGTTACCCTGATAGACTTTCAGTCGGTCAATTCCTGCCAGGACGTTTCAAAATGGAAAATATTGCTGTCATTGGAATTCAATAGTATTCTTACCTTTCATTTTCTCTTATGTGTTTCCCCTTCATGCTAATATAATTCCTTAACCAATTCTTTCACCTCTGTGGAAGTGTCTGATATCTGCTCCATGAAAGGAGAGTGAGATCAGGGTAAAATGAAGCACAGGATGGTTGCGCAGACAAACATCACAAAGCATCAAGCTACAATTACTAAATTCCATTTCCTCAATAGCCAAAGAAACTAATGGGAACAGGTCCATTCAAGCGCTTTGTACAGGCCAGAAAAACAGTACAGAGATATAGATAAGCGTCAATATTGAGAGGTAAATTCGGAGAAAGCTTTATTTACCTATTTCTCTGCAGTTTTGCATGTTTTGGTAAATTTTCTTGTGGAGTTGATGTTTTGTTTACGCTATACTCAGGTATATATAATGCATTTCATTGCCTATATTATGATGCTGAGTCAATGTACAGAAGGCAATAAGGGTGTAAGTTATGAAAAGCTTCAGAACCTGAAGGTTTTTCTTTGAAGAAAATTGGAGGGGTCATGAATTGGTTTCTAAATGTTAAGTGCAAATGATGATGTAGATTCAAGGGGGCTATTTAAGTGTAAACTGTGAATAGTGAACATTCACCAGACTCGAAGAAAATTCTTTTCCACTTTAATAGGCCAAAAACAAGTCCAAACTGAGTTGGTCAAAAGAAAACTTGGTTTATTGTGAAGCAAGTATATTTACAATATACCTCAGATCCCAGCCTGGTCTGCTCCATCGGTTCCATACCTTTATACACTATCTTACATTATCCGGTGCAGCGGTACATCAGGTGGAGGTAGGAACCCCCGAGTGGTTGGACGGTTGGGGGGCGGCCCTGGAAATCGAAATAAATCACGTGCACTGGTTCACCTTTGTCTAACTTCCTTATTATCTTCTCAAAGAACTCTAATAGATTTGTCATTCATGATCTCCCCTTGACAAAGCTGCGCTGACTCAGTCCTATTTTATCATGCACTTCCAAGTGCACCGTGATTTCATCTTTAATAATGGACTCTAAAATCGTACCAATGACCAAAGTCAGCCTATCATTTCCCATCTGCTGCCTCACTCCCTTCTTAAACTGTCTTCTGGGACCCTCACTGCCTCCAGTGATTCCTGAAAGATCATCACTAATGCCTCCACAATTACCTCTGCTATCCTTTAGAATCCTAGGGTGTAGTCCATCTGGTCCAGGTGATTTATCCACCTTCAGACCTTTCTGTTTCCCCAGAACATTCTCCTTAGTGATGGGCACTACACTCAACTGTACCCTTGATTCTCCTGTAGCTCCAGCATCCCACTGGTGTCTTCCACTATAAAGACTGATGTAAAGTAACTATTCAGTTCCTCTCCCATTTCTTTGTTTCCTATTATTACTTCTCCAGCCTCATTTTCCAGTGGTCCAATGTCCAGTCTTACTTCTCTCTTACCTTTTATGTATTGAAAAAAATCTCTTCCTATCTTCTGTTATATTACCAGCTAGCTTGCACTCATATCTCATATTCTCCCCCTTTATTGCTTTTTTGATTGTCCTCTGCTCACTTTTAAAGGCTTCCCAGTGCTCCGGCTTCCCACTAATCCTCGCCTCTTTGTATGCTTGTTCTTTTGCTTTTAGAACATAGAACAGTACAGCCCCTTCGGCCCTTGATGTTGTGCCGAACAATGATCACCCTACTTAAACCCACGTAACCCGTATACCCGTAACCCAACAATCCCCCCATTAACCTTACACTACGGGCAATTTAGCATGGCCAATCCACCTAACCCGCACATCTTTGGACTGTGGGAGGAAACCGGAGCACCCGGAGGAAACCCACGCACACACAGGGAGGACGTGCAGACTCCACACAGACAGTGACCCAGCCGGGAATCGAACCTGGGACCCTGGAGCTGTGAAGCATTGATGCTAACCACCATGCTACCGTGAGGCCCCTTTATGCTGTCCTTTGTAATGATATGTATAGTACAAGTGTAGTTAAGGTTTAAGAGAGATTACATGAAACTCACCAAGAGATGGCATTACTAAGTGATCATATAAAAATCTGCGGGCGGGATTCTCCCATGTACACGTTAAGGATGTTAAGGATGTTATATTCCATGTCTTGTTCTCCAAGATAGCCAGCGTTGACAAAGAATATAAAACTAAGAAGTTGAAATCAAAACTAATTTATTTTACACAACTTAACTTGATTAGGTTCACACACTTTACTGAGTAACAGATAATAATGCATAGTACTGAATCTGTGATACAGTAATCAATAATTTCTCTAATTTATAAACGACACTATAACTCAACCTCACACTATCCTTCTACACTGAAATCTCCATCAGCTTCCCCCTGCATGCCTAGAGATGCAGGATGGGATTCTCTCCACCTGGGGCTGGAGCCCCCACTCCCCACCACAGACTGCCACCCGACCCTTGCATGCAGTCTTCCCGCCGGCTGCGAGCAGGTGTGGATGGCGCCAGTGGGACTCACCATTTCAACTGTGGCCGCTCGGCCCATCACGGGCTGAGAATCGGCGGACCAGCCGCGTAGAGCGGCCCGTGACCGGCGCCGCACCAAACACGCGGGCGCCTGTACTCCGCTCTGCGGAGAATCGCGTGCCGGCATTGGGGCAGCGTGGCCCGGTCGTGGGGATTCTCCGGCCTAGCCCCAGGTGGAGAGAATCCCATCCTGCATCTCTCGGCATGCAGGGGGAAGCTGATGGAGATTTCAGTGTAGAAGGATACAATGTGAGGTTGAGTTATAGTATAGTTTATAAATTAGAGAGATTATTGATTACTGTATCACAGATTCAGTACTATTGTGTTATTATCTGTTGCTCAGTATAGTGTGTGAACCTAATAAAGTTAAGTTGTGTAAAATAAATTAGTTTTGATTTCAACTTCTTAGTTTTATATTCTTTGTCAACAGGTCATATCTGGCTATGGAATCTGACATGGAATATAACATCCTTAACATGTACATAACTCCCATCAGGGTATTTTTACTGTACCCACACAGATCCTATACCTTCTGATCCTATATCGCATTTTTTTAAATATAAATTTAGAGTACCCATATTTTTTTTTTCCCAATTAAAGGGCAATTTAGCGTGGCCAATCCACCTAACCTGCACATCTTTTGGGTTGTGGGGATGAAACCCACACAGACACGGGGAGAATGTGCAAACTCCACACGACAAGTGGCCCAGGGCCGGGATTCGAACCCGGGTCCTCAACACCGCAGTCCCAGCGCTAACCACTGCACCATTTTGCTGCCCTTCCTATATCGCATCTTGCTGTCGATTTAATTTAATTCCTTACTACAATGCAGCCCCGTCCCCTTTGTCCACCTGCCTGTCCTTTCAATAGGACACATATTCTTGAATATTTCGATCCCAGCCCTTTCAGCCACACCTCTGTAATGCCCACAACATCGTGCCAGCTAATTTCAATGTGTACAACATGCAGCACCAAGGGTTCGGAGGTCAGCCCGCATTGCGCAAGAAAGTAACAGAGGCACCATCCTGGTTGTGCAGAAAGGTGTTTATTGTGTTTGACAATTCCACACTCTTCCGATGGTGCTGCCACCTCCCCCATCCCCAGCCTACCAATCCCCCCACCCCATACCCTCCGCCTCTCCCGCTGCCCTCAGTGAATTTTGATTTGCTTTGCCCTCCTAGCTTTACCAATAAGTCTAGCTGTGTCCCCAAGATGCACATCAGAGGTGGAAACAGGCAGCTGCTTACCTTGTCCCGTGGCCGGGTCCGGTTTGGCACTCAACGTCCCCTCCTCCCGTACCAGCCTCCCCGAACAGGCGCTGGAATGTGGCGACTGGGGGTTTTTCACAGTAACTTCATTGAAGCCTACTCGTGACAATAAGCGATTTAAATTTCATTTTCATAGGGCCCTGGGGTTCACTTTGGGATGGAGGAGCAGCTGGTTTAAGCCCCAACTGTCCCTGCATCGTCTGGCTCTGCCAACGCTGGTGTTTCCCCATGATGCGCACCATTGTGTTGACACCCACCTCGTCCATTCCAGTCTGAGAGAAGGACATGTGCTGCAGAAGGGGCTGGTTTAGCACACTGGGCTAAATAGCTGGCTTTTAAAGCAGACCAAGGCAGACCAGCAGCACGGTTCAATTCCCGTACCAGCCTCCCCGAACAGGTGCCGGAATGTGGTGACTAGGGGTTTTTCACAGTAACTTCATTTGAAGCCTACTTGTGACAATAAGCGATTTTCATTTCATTTCAGAACTTCAACAAGGTCAGCCTGGTTCTGACTCACATCCCCCAGCAAGGCGGACATTCCATTGTGCCGAGACCCTCAGCCATGGGCGTCACCGACTACGCGGCGCCTTGGACACCTTCACTCATGGTGCTGATGTCGTGCACCAGGCTCTCCACTACGGTCGCCACCCCAGCAGTGTTGGCCTTGGTGCCAAGCATTGCCACCAACATCTCATGTGCCTGTAGCCTCTTGGACGCCTCCAAGCAGTTGTGGACCTATTGGAGTGTTGCTGGCATCTCCTTTTGAATGTTCTGGGCGCTCTCTAATGTATCCATTACCTCCGGGTAATGCTGTTCCACCGGTCCAGCATCAGGCTGGGACCCAGCTGGGTCCTGGGATATAGCAGCCCTCCGACTGATGTCTTGCCTGGGGATTACTGCCTCACTTGATTTATTTCAGCAGCAGTGTGATGCCTATCAGATTGTGCCCCAGAAGCCAGACCACTAACATTTCCCACCGAGGTGTTTGTATCCACTGTGCTGGAGGCTGGGGATAACTGCTGTCCCGCGACTATAACAGTGGCATCCTCAGAGCTCTCCTTCGAAGTGGTCTTCTGGGAGACTGGAGAGGGTGCTTCCGGGAATGGGCCGGCACCTCCGGCTGGAGCACCTGTGGGAGAATGGACATCTGGTTAGTGGGAGGGATGGGTCAGACATTCAGTAAGGCAATAACAACTGATGTTTGACAGGTCCCCTGGGTGGAGCCCGGTGTTTCCTCACCTTATGTCCGGCACACCACAACCAGTCTTGGCCCTCTCCCGATGGTTGTGGGAGAGATTTTCCTGAGGAGACACAGAGAAGCTATCATTAGCCACATGCGTGGCTTACATTGGCGGGAGGGGGTGAGGTGTTTGTGGGGTTGACGGAGAGGGAGTAGAGAAAGAGTTGGGGGTTTGATGAGGAGGGGGGGTCGACTCTCCCGTGGGTAGGGGAAAGGTCTCTGGGGGGTGGAGTGGGGGGGGCTATGGTGTCTACTCAATCATGCTGCCCAATTTAGGTCATTGACCTAACACTTCCTGCACAAGAGGCCAGTCCTCCTGGTCACACTCCTAGCGCTCACAGCTGCCGCCACCTCATCCAGGCAGCACTGGCTGCCCTGTGGCAAATCCTCCGGACCCTCGGGGGAACATCACATTCCTCCTGGCCTCCATTGCGTCTAGCAGCCTCCCCAGGGCAGCATCTCCGAATATTGGGGCTGTTCTCCTCGGTGCCCTTGTTGCGAGCTGGCTGGGATTGGCTGAGCAAGTGCAGCTTCAGTGCTGCTCGACCCTGTTAGCGGGGAGCTGGAGATCGCGGTCCCGGCAAATCAGTTGGTGAGCCTTCATTTGCGGCGAGAAGCCCGAGGGCCTCCTGGGTGGACCAATTAACATTGAATAGCGTTGCCGGCCTCGCTGCAATTCCTGCTCGCTACCACACTTGGAAATCTTTCCGGAGAATCCTGGCCATAAATGCTATGGCACAAGGACAGATCAGAGGTTGTGAATTCTGCAGCACGTAACTTATCTCTGGACTCCCCAAAGTTGTCCACCATCTACAAGGCACATGTCATGAGTTTGATGGAATACTCCCCTGTTACAGCTGGTCCCCAGGCAGATCCCCAAATTCGTTACCCTCCGTCCCTTTGTGAGAACTTTCTCAGCACAAGTCGCAATTTGCTGAATTCCGATTGGATACCCCCAAATTGTTATGCCTTGGGTAAGGAGGGAAAAATTGGCTCCCTTTCTTTATTCAACCCCCTCAGTTGATCGCAACAAGAATGACTTAAAACAGTTTCCTTCCCTTCCCGATACATTTTCCCAGTCTCAATATATTTATTTTTTTAAACGCGCCAGTTTAACCTGTCTTTCTTGAGTAAAAGAGTAAGTTTATTCGCTACTAAATGCAAGAAAAGTAATAAAACACATGTCCGTACATTCTTAAAGATTAGACATGAGAATGAAGTAAAAAAATGTTAAAAATATATACAAATCAATCTTTGACTTATCCTTGAGGAGTAGCTGGTGAAACATTGTGGCTGTTTGTGATTCTTAATTCCAGTACCGCTGACTTCAGCAGTTGAATAGTTGGTTTTGAGATTCCAGGGTCCTGAGGTTTAGCTGAGAGGTTGTCCTGTTTCTTTTTCAGCGGTGTCTTTACTTTTTTTTGTTGCTTTTTATAAATTTAGAGTACCCAATTATTTTTTTTTCCAATTAAGGGGCAATTTAATGTGGCCAATCCACCTAGCCTGCACATCTTTTGGGTTGTGGAGGTGAAACCCACGCAGACACGGGGAGAATGTGAAAACTCCACACGGACAGTGACCCAGGGCCGGGATTCAAACCTGGGTCCTCAGCGCCGCAGTCCCAGTGCTATCCACTGCACCACATGCCGCCCTGTGTCTTTACTGACCTGGCTTTCTTTGGAGTTTTTTCTCCACCATTGTGACACCCCTCATGCAGCGATGAGCGCAGCTCCACCGACACTCATGAAGCTCGACATTATCCAGGACAAAGCAGCCCGCCTAATCGGCACCCCATCCACTACTTCAAACCTTCAATCCCTTCACCAATGGCACTATGTGGCTGCAATGTGTAACACATACAAAATTCACTGCGGCAACTCACCGTGGCTCAAAGTTGCTCAGTGGTGGACATTTCTGAGAATTGCTTTCTTTGGAAAGGTAAACAAATAAAATTGAACAGGACTAGACTGGGTAGATGCAAGAAAGATGTCCTAGATGGCCGGGGTGTCCAGAACTAGGGGTCACAGTCTTTAGATACGAGATAGACCATTTAGGACAGAGATGAAGAGACATTTCTTCACCTAGAGACTGGTGAGCCTGTGAAATTTGTGACCGCCGGATGTAGTTGAGGCCAAAACATTGTGGGCGGGATTCTGGCGTGGCGCGCCGTCGCTAGGCGTGCAATGAGATCCTCCGTCCCGGCAGGCGGCCAATGGGGTTTCCGATTGTTGCCACCACCATGCTGTCGGGAAATCCGTGGGCGGAGTGCGCTGCCAGCGAAGCAGACGATCCCGCCGACAGAGAATCCCGCCCTGTATGTTTTCAAGAAGCAGTTAGATATGGCACTTGGGATTAAGGGGATCAAAGGATAGGGGGGAAGGCAGGATTAGGCTATTGAAATGGATGATCAGCCATGATCATAATGAACGATGGAGCAGGCTTGAAGGGCCGAATGGCCTCCTCCTGCTCCTATTTTCTACGTTTCTCTGTTTCTATTATGTATGGTTGTGTAAAGTATTCGCTGACTGACCCTCCTGGGACATGGGACTCGGATTTTGTCATGGATGGACAGTACGGGTTTCAATATCACATAAACATTTTCTGGAGTTTCTCTGCACCTGAGGGAACAGCGACACTTTTCAGAATATTTCTTAGGCAATTAAATGGGTGTGACCTAGTCCATAATAAAGGAGAATGTACATGTACTGGGAAGTGAACACACTTGAAGTGTTAAAAAATGTTTTTCTCATTCCAATCTTATGTTTTTATAGCTAAACATACTTGTTAGAACAGATCATGGATAATCTC
The DNA here is from genome assembly GCF_902713615.1 of Scyliorhinus canicula. Taxonomy (NCBI): domain Eukaryota; kingdom Metazoa; phylum Chordata; class Chondrichthyes; order Carcharhiniformes; family Scyliorhinidae; genus Scyliorhinus; species Scyliorhinus canicula. The sequence continues at coordinate 91,273,074 of NC_052146.1, forward strand.
AGTACTGCTATGAACCCAGCCCTATGAATAAGTGATGCAGTTCATCACCAGAGGCTAGTTATGTTCTTTTTTAAACTTCTCAGGAAGCCTCCTCTTGGAAGCAGCTCACTGTAATTAATTTCTTCTTAGAGGACATGACACTGAAAGGTCAATTTGTTCCTGCTGATATTTTCATGGAAAAATTACAATGCTTGCTACTACTTAAATAAGTTCAGGCCGCAGATTTGGTTGCTGTATGATTTGTAATGTGTATCTCCACACATAAAAGCTTAAAAATGGATAAAGACGAGGCTCTAGTTCGATTCTTCACCACCTGGTTACCTGAGTTCCAATACAACATTCTCTCAGCACTGCACCAAGACTGCGAATTCAATCTGTGCTCAATATCTGGAATAGCATTTGAACCCACAATCTTCTAAATCAGACATGCGCACACTTATAACTGAGCTAATCTGATACTTGGGGGCTATGATCTTTTGTTTGTTTCTCTTTCACTTTTTCTCTATTGCTGTTCACACACCACAAATTACAGTGAAAACAGTTAAATCAGAACTATGAATAGAATGCACTGCGACCACTGATCAAAATTAGTTTTGGTTTACCATTGCTTTGGCTGGTGAAGCAAGTGCCTTCATTTCACCAAGTGGTTTTGGATGTTCGCTTCTCTCAGAATCAATTCCCTCCTGAAATTTTGCTCAATTTAAAAGAAGAAGAGTATGTAAGCTTGCAGTCTTTTGATGACATTTAGGAAAAATGATTCATAGGATGCGGGGGCTCACAGGCAAGGCCAGTGTTTATTGCCCATCTTTAACTGCCTTCAAGAAGGCAGTGGTACAGTATCTTGAAAGACTGGTGATAATTCTTACCTGTGACATGACTCCTGATGGAATCGGAGCAGTTTTATCGCAAAGGATGGAAGAGGGTGCAGAAAGGCTGATTGCCTATGCCTCGAGGACTCTGACCAATACTGACCAAGCTTACTCTCAAATAGATAAAGAGGGATGAGCTGTAATCTTTGGAGTGAAGAAATTCCATCAACACATCTATATTTCATGGTTGTTGCCGCCCACAAACCCCTTTGCGTTTATTTAGACAGGATATGGCTATCCCTCGCAAAGCTTCAGCTAGGTTCCAACAATGGGCTCCATTGCTGGCAGCCGATGAGTATATCTTTCAGCAGAGGCCAGGCACACACATTTCAAACGCAGACACTTTAAATTGCCTTCCTCTACCCGAGAGTATACCACCTCCACCTGTACCACAGGAAATTGATTGTACTCTAAACTTTCTCGAAACATTGCCCATGTCGGTGTGACAGATCAAGCTCTGGACTCAGAAGGACCCCATATAATCTCAAGTCAAACATGGGAAGCGGGATTCTCCGCAATCGACACAATGGCCCGACGCCTGCATCACAAATGGCGCAAACCACTCCGGCGTCGGACCAATCGGAAGTAGCAGAATTCTCCGCACTTCCGGGAGCTAGGTGGACGCCGGATGGGTTGGTGTCGAAGGGACTGTGCAAGTCTGCGCATGCGCCAAAGGGCCGGCGTGATCCCACGCATGTGCGGAACTGCCGCGTATTCTGGCGTATGCGTAGGGGGGTGTCTTCTCCGCGCCAGCCATGGCAGAGCCCTACAGGAACCGGCGCAGAAGGAATAAGTGCCCCCATGGCATAGGCCCGCCTGCAGATTGGTGGGCCACCGTGGGGTCCCCCCTTGTGGTCAAAGGTCAAATCCCCCCGCGCCCCTCCCCACCCGAGGACTGCACCAGCCGACTTACCTGCGAGGTCCCGCCGTGTGGTACCATGTCTAATCTACGTCAGCGGGATTGGCCAGAAACCATCGGCAGCTCGGCCCATCGGGGCCCGGACAATTGCCGGGGTGAGCCGCTCCCAACGGCCCCCCGAACAGCGTGGTGTGAACCCTGCCCCCGCCTGAAAACCGACGCCGGAGAATGCGGCAGTCAGCGGCAGGGCAGGATTTGCACCGCCCCCGGGGGATTCTCCGACCCGGTGGGGGGTCGGTGAATCGTGCCCAAGGGGTGGGGATCTCTGTTTCTGTGACGGTGGGGTGGATTCTCTGATTTTGAGGCTATGTCCGGAGCATGTGTCTTATGACCAAAAAGTCAGCGCCGCCCCGCACCGATGGCCCACCCAGTGGGGGACTGGCAGCTGGGCCACGTAAAGCCCCTGGCTTTATCTGCAGATACGGATGGAGAATTGCCAGGCCCGTGGTCGCGCATGCGCATGGCGGCAACTTCCATGGGGACCCAGCCTGCCAAATAGTACCTCCCCTGTAACCCCTCTCTCCACCCCTGGACCACTCTCCACCAGTCGCCCCAGCCCCTGCCGAAGCCTCCCGACCAGTGGAACTGCTCCCCACCCCGACTGTGGTGGCGCTGGACACGGTCTGCAGCCGCCACGCGAGGCCCCCGAAAACTGAGAGTGCGCGTGCCCCACTCCGTTGGGAAGTCGGTCCATTGGGGGAGGGCCTTCAGGTGGCATCCTGAAGTCGTCCCAATGGCATGCGCCATACTCACCTACAACGCCGTTTTGGAGGGCGCGGAGCATCCGAAAAACTGCGCCGCCCCGATTTCGGCGTCAAAACGGATTCTCCAGCCAATCGGCAAATGCAATTTCGGCGTCGGCAATCGGAGAATCCAGCCCTATGTGTTGACACCAACAGAGAATCCATGGACGTTTATGACAGAAAAACCGGTGCCACACCTGCACTGATTCTGCTACTATTGGCGGGCTAGCACTGGTGCCGCGTGGAACACAATTGATTCTAATCAAAAACAGTGCAAGATTTGCCAGGAACGTAATTGACACTCAGGAGGCTGACAAGCTGCAGCCGCACGTACACATTACACTCCCCACACACATTTATCCCAGCCAAAAGGATGGCACTGGTTGTGCTGGAGTGCGCCCAGACAGCTGATGGGTGGCCTAGGGCTAGAGGGCACCCAATGATGTGCCCTGGGTGGACCACCTATATGACCCGTGGCACAAGGTCCAAAGTGAGCTGTTAGCTGCATGCACAGCTGCGTGGCTGCCTTGCTGGCTGTGGAAATGGTGTTCCGTGCCATCCACCCCGACCCCCTGGCCAGTAGCATGACTGTCAGCAAACCATGGCGATGTTGGACACCTTGAAGTGAATGAAATTAAATGAAAATTGCTTATTGTCACAAGTAGGCTTCAAATGAAGTTACTGTGAAAAGCCCCTAGTCGCCACATTCCGACGCCTGTTCGGGGAGGCTGGTACGGGAATTGAACCGTGCTGCTGGCCTGCCTTGGTCTGCTTTCAAAGCCAGCGATTTAGCCCTGTGCTAAACAGCCCCTTCCGTACCCCCTCTCTCTCCCTCAGCAGCCGCCACGCCGGTTTCACAATTTTTCAAAGCACAAGTGAACCTCGCTATTGGGAACACGGCCTATTGGAGATGGAGAATCGTGCAGGCTCTGTAGAGTACCGGGTCTTGTCTGCTGATGATATGCAAATGGTGTCTACTGTAACGAATGAGAAAAAGCTGGAAAATCTCAGCAGGTCTGGCAGCATCTGTAGGGAGCTATTGGACTCGAAACGTCAGCTCTTTTCCCTCCCCACACAAGCTGCCAGGCCTGCTGAGATTTTCCAGCATTTTCTCTTTCATTTCAGATTCCAACATCCGCAGTAGTTTGCTTTTCTCCGGTGCCTACTGTACATGTGGAGTGAAATGCATTGGCGCCATATTCACGGTGACGGAGAATCGCGACTTGGCATCAAATCGGTGCCTGCTGCAATTTTGGCGTCAGAAGTTATTTTCCGCCCAATCACATTTCTCGATTTCGGCGTTGGGTGAAGGAGAATCCCGCCCATGGTGCTGCGTGGTTGGCATTATGATAACAGGTCTGAACAATGACAACCCTTTCAGATAAGAAAAGATGAGTTAAGGTGATAAGATGGCATATTATTATGGGGAGCAAAGGTGATCTTTCCTACTCCCACCAGGAAGTTATTATTACAAGAGTTATATGGTGCCCATCCTGGGATGTCAAAGATGAAGATGCCTTTATGCCAGCTTTGACAAAAGGTCATCTGGACTCAGAACATTAGCTCTTTTCTTGCCCTACAGATGCTGCCAGACCTGCTGAGATTTTCCAGCATTTTGTCTTTTGGTTTAAGATGCCTTCATTGTTGGCGCCATGACTACCAGCGCCTTCTTGCCAAATTTTGTGGAACTCGCCTACCTGCACGATCTGCAGTTCTATTGTCCCATTTTGACACTTTCTATAGTCCCTTCTTTCAGGTAATCACCGCCTCTGCTAATAATTTATTTTGTGTAGCCATGTCATTACCACCGCTGACTAGCCTGTCTCTCAGAATGTTGTTGCATGCAGACCTGAACTCGCATTGTTCAGCCGTTTGTTTTAGATGCACCACAAATGGCACTATCATCTCCCCTGGGGTTCTTGTCAATGAATTAAAATTGTATTGCTGCATTATCACCTAGCGCTTTGGATGATGATGTCCACAAGCTCCTCAGGATTTTTGGAGTTGGGAGCTTCTAGAGAAGTCAGATTCCTTATCAGGCTATAGATTGGAGCCCCGCAGGCAGTTAATAGGATTACCCACTGCTTTTCGTCCCCTCTATTTTCATTGGCCTTAAATAAATTGCACAGATATTTGACATATAGCACTCACTGCTCGGGTCGAATAGCTCTAGTTTCCCAAAAAGGGGCATTTTGACACTCAGACTGCTGAACAAGTTTGCTTAAAGAAAAGGGATCCACACTAGCTAGGTCTCCTGATTTCTGTAGCAGTAGGAAAGGCATTCCAATTGATCCTTATTGCCAAATGTAGTATCTTGAAAGACTGGTGACCACCAAATAGATTAATGATTAACGGTTTATCAAGATAAGTAGCTATTTATAGAGAATGAGATAAAGGCGACCATATTCCATGACTCCAGACGCAAAACTGCCAGGGAAAACACGTACTCAGTCCCATGATTCACGGGCTCCAGCCCACTTGGCCAAACAAGTCCCATGGCCCTCTGTGACCTTGTCCCTTAAAGGGGCATGCTACCGCAAGTGGAAAACCACCTCTTGAACTACTGTAGTTCATCATTATGTTTTTCATACAACTGGGTGGGTGGCTGGGCCATTTTAGAGGGCAGTTAAAGAGTCGACCACATTGTGCTGGGAATGGAGTAACACATAGTCCAGACTGGGTAAGAATGGTGGGCGAAATTCTCCGCACCCGCGGAAAGTCGGCAAACCGTCGTAAAAATCGGGACCGTTTTACGACGGTCGCGAAGGCTTCATTTCCCGACGGATTCACTTCCTGGAAATGGGCTAGTAGCGCGGCCGCGTCAATTACGTGCGTGATGACGACGGAACGCGACGACGACAAGAACCCACCCATGTGACGCCGCCCGACGCCGTAAAAAGGCGCGGGCGACCACAGAATCTGTCGGGCAGGATGTCGGAGCCGAGGAGAGCTGCTCCTCGCTTTGTAGATGCAGACGTCGAGGCGCTGCTCGATGCCGTGGAGCAGAGGAGGGGCATCATCCGCCCGCGGAGAGGGCATCGCCAACCTGCCAGCACGGTACGCCAGGCCTGGCGTGACGTGGCTGCTGCCGTCAGTGCTGTGGGGCAGACCCCTCGCTCAGCAGAGCAATGTCGAAAGAAGCTACACGACCTCACCAGGTCTGCCAGGGTAAGTGCCATGAGGGTGCCCCCTAGTCACAACCATCCCTCCCCCTTAACTGCCCGGGGGAGGGGGGGGGGGGGGGAGAGGGATTGGGGCAGAGTTATTTGAGGGTGGTTCACAAAGTTGTCACAGACCCAGCGCTCTGGCCCCGAGGAGAGATGCAATCGTCTGATGACAACTCGCCCCCCCCCAAACTGTGCCAGTATCTGAACGGACTGCTGATACCTACCGTTTTGTAATGATCTACCTATGTTCCCTCCCCCAACAGGCCAAGGCCGGTCATAACCACCGTGAGCGGCACAAGACTGGAGGGGGTTCGCCCAACATGCACCCCCTCAGCACCTTTGAACAGAGGGCACTGGACCTTGTTGGGGGGTCTGCCACCCGCGATATCGCGCAATGCGAGGTTGGCGGAACTGCAGCAAGTGAGACAACCCTCCCTGACAAACACCCCCCCCTCCCCCATCCTCTGTCCCTTCACACACCCTGCCCACTGGGACACCTCCCCCATCCTCTGTCCCTTCACACACCCTGCCCACTGGGACACCTCCCCCATCCTCTGTCCCTTCACACACCCTGCCCACTGGGACCGTCCAGCGGCCTGCCGAGCAAATCGAAATAACCCGTCTCATTCTCTTCCCTAGGACGTGATGCCCAACGACCAGGTCCGTCTGGCTGCAGACGGAGACAGGAATCTGCCGCCACCTCACCCGGGGCCTCACAACAGAGGGTGCCCGATCAGCGGGCAGCCCTATCCGCCCCAACCCAATCTGCGGACCAGGACGCACAGAGGGTTCGAAGTCCACCAGCACCACCAGAAATGGCCAGGGACAACCCTCCTGTCGCTGAGCAGCCCCACACCATGGACGAGGCCCTAAGCATTGAGAGCGTCGGGCTTGTGGCACTGCTTTCTCCCACCACATCCATCATCCCAGAGATACACACCCCGGCGGGCCTATTTAGTGATGAGTCTCCTGGGGCACAGTCTGGTTGGCACATCACAGATGAGCAGGTACAGCAGGTGGAGGTCGGAGCAACAGAGGGCCCGGACTCGCGGAGGCCAGACCAGGCCCAGGATGCAGCTGGCTCCCAGACGTTTTCTGAGTTCCTGGAGTTTATCAACCCACCCGCACAGCCGATGCCTCAGGAAACCCAGGGAAACAATGACGGGGTGAGGGCTTCCTTCCAGACTCTGCAGACGCTGTTAGAGGAGTCGAACCGCGTCCAAGAGCAGGGAGTGGTGCCGCTCATGGCAGAGACCCAGTCCGACACCGCACGGGTGGCATCCGCGGTGGAGGCAATGGGTCAGGTTATGCAAGACGTTGGGGTTAATGTGCACGCGTCATCCTCGGCCCTGGACAGGGTTGCCCTCTCACAGGCAGCAATGTGCCAGAGCCAAAACGACATTGCCGGCGCCCTGCGGGCCATGGTCGAGTCTCAGCAGGTCATTGGCCAGTCGCAGCACGCCATGGCACAGTCCCAGCAGTCGATAGCACAGTCCCAGCAGTCGCTAGCACAGTCCCAGCAGTCGCTGGCACAGTCCCAGCTGTCAGTCGCGGAGACCATCAACCGCCTGACACATGTGCTGGATGGCGTCGTGCACACACAGGTTGAGATCGCACAGTCCCTGGCGGGAATGTCTAACTCCCTGGACTCCGTCTCTGCAAACCTTCGGATCCTGGTGGATACCGTTGCAGGCCTCCAGGACTGGCAGCGCCAGGTGTCGGTGGTACGACGGGGAACCTCCCCGCTCGCACCTCTGTCCCAAAGTGAGGCCCGGGGGCCACCGGGCTCCCCGAGGGAGGAGGAGGTTTCGGGGCCCGTCCCATTAACTCCATCACGGGACGTCCCGGAATTCTCGGCCTCCCCCCGTCCCATCCCTGGTGCATCGGGTGGGCAGCAGGCAGAGCAGGGTGGCACAATGTCACCCGAGACGCCCGCAGAGCAGCCTGGCCCATCAAGGCCGAGTCGCCCCAGGAAACACTTAGCCAAGGAGAAACGAGTCGAGGGGGGCGATTCGCAGCAATCCTCCTCCACTCCTGCTGTATCATCTGGGGATTCACTTAGACGTAGTGGTAGGGCCCGTAAGGCAACTAAGATAGACACTGAGTAAGTTGGCACGGGTGAAGGGCACAGTTTAGTTGTAGGGGCTAGGGCACCTGTAAATAATTGTTAATATTAAACGCACTGTTCCACCTTACTTGTAATACCGTGTGATTGTTCCACAGCCACAGGAATCGTGATGGTGACCGAGTGTCGCTGGGGGTGACGGGTGGTGAAACCTCGGTGCCGGGTGTGCAGTCCCTGCCCCTACCCCCTTCCCACAGCTAGCCCACGCGGGCACGTGATGGAGTGTCAGTGACGAACTCAGCGGCCACCAAGGTGGATGGTTCAGCTATTGCCATGGGTCAG